>NW_017672509.1:64460-160504 GCF_001879085.1 Nicotiana attenuata
TATATATATATATATATATATACATATATATATATATATATATATATATATATATATATATATATATATATATATATATATATATATATATATGGATCGGGCTGCACGTCGCAGCAGTATACTATATGGGTCGGGCTGCACACCGCAGCGGTATAATTATGATTTCGGTTATCGTAAGGAATAAATGAGTTGAGTACTGGCTTAAAGGATTTTTACCCGGTTTCTTCATTTAGTTGTTGTTTAAATGTCCTTACTGCTTTGATATAGAATTGCTTGGTGCTTTTACGAGATTTCTTTCCGTCAGTCATTATTTATTGCTATTACTCTCTGAGTCGAAGTACTCACTTTACTCCCTGCACCATGCGTGCAGATACAGGTATTCCGGAGGCGTAGATTGAGCTATTGCTGCTATTCAGATCTCACCGGAGTCATCGAGGTAGCTGCATGGCGTTCGCAGACCTGATTTCTCCCTCTATCCTCTTTACTTTCAGCATTTTAGACTATCTTTTGTTTAGGCTGTTTTCCCCAGACTTGTATTAGAGGCTCTTGACTCGTGACACCAGATCGGTGGGATTTGTAGTGATATTTTCTTGGTTTTCGCACATTTTATCTACTGTTACTGATTTATAATCATGTTAATTTGGTATTTAAGCTCTGTTAATTGGTAATGAACTCTATATGAGGGATTGAGAGTGTTGAATTGGTCGGGCTTGCCTAGCACTGTGTTGGGCGCCATCACGACCGGGTTGGGGTCGTGACAATATTGTTGCAATATAATTATATACGTCTACAACATATTGTATACCGTAGCGGTATATTGTTGGGTAACTGTGTTCTTCTTCGATTTTCAGCTGAAAAATTCGATCTCGATCACTTCAAATCAGCTTTAACTATGATCAAATTTCAGTATGAACTTCCAAAATGTACTATAAGCAACATTTAATAACACCCACTTTGAATCAAATAAGAAAATCTTCAAAATAAAAATTTTAAATTCAAGAGCTTCTAGCCCAACAATGGTGGATATTCAAATACACATAAAAATTCAGATCCGGGAAGCTTACTCGAAGGTACTATAAGCAATATTTTATAGCACCCATATCGAGTCAAACAATAAAATCTTCAAAATTAAATTATAATCTAGGAGCTTCAAGCTCAACAATAGTGGGTCTTCATACAGAGACAAAAATCAGATCTGGTAAACTTATTATATTAAGTAATCGTATGTGCTACTTAAAATAAAGAAAGGCCAAATTATTTAGTTATCAGATTGTAATAGCTACTAAGTAACCTTGTAAAAATGAGGCAGGATGTTTACATTTTGTACTTTAAATATGAAGGCAAATAGCTAATGGGTAGACCGGGTAAATAGTTTGGGCCGCATAGGTAGGAAAAATAATTGGTTTAGGCTTGAGTATTAAAGGGTAAATAGTTTGAACTTAATAAGTATAAAGTGAGATTCTCCCAGAATAGTTTGGTAACTTTCCTCTTCTATACCATGAATTTGATGGTTACTATTATGTTTCTGCAAGTAAATAATTTTTTGTTTTATCACAAGTCGATGTAAAGAGAGTGATTGATAGGAATGGTCTCGTAAGAGGATGATCTTAGTCGAATGTCTCTAAAATAGATGGTATTTAAAAAATAGCTCTCGGACCTGCACACAGTTGTTGCTCTTCAGAGTTTCTTTACTAGATTAGTAGAGCTCATGCTATATTTACTCAACCTATTTGTTAAGTTGTTCATCAAAGTCTATCCGGTTGACATGACTTTGCTTTTTAGGGGATTCCTACCAGATTGATAGAGTTTATGCTATATTTACTCTACCTATTGGTTAAGTTATTCATCGAAGCCTACCTGATTTGCATAATTTTTCTGTATTACTTTAATAAAGTGTTATTCGAAATTACAGCTTTAGTTTGATTAACCACCCCAAATTTGCTACAGATAATCTCAAATTTGAAACAAAACTTTCAAATACCAACACAAACAAATCATCAATCACCAAGTTAGTCAAATAACATCAAATCAAAAAGATCCACTTTGTCTTTTCCAACACTTTCTAAGATCCACCAATGGAGTTTTGAGCTTTTTACAATATAACACTAAATCGGTATGTGACTTAAAAATTTAAGTATAAATTATCAACTTTCAAATAATTTTAACAATAATAGATCATTAATCTTCTACTTTTCACCACCAAACAAAAATTTCAAACTTTAAATATTGAAGAACTAAAGGCGTTTAAAAAATGGGACATTTCAAAAAAAAAAAAACAGTAAAAAAGAGATATTCCACCAGACCACTCCCGTTGAGGGACATGCCATGTAATTTTTTTTATGTAAAGAAGAGGCATTAAGTACTTAAATATGTAATTTAATGCTTTACAAAATTAAATTGATTTTATAATATGAAACCGAGAAGCTAACTAAAGCAGAGAAAAATGAAATAAGACTGATATATTATTTCACTTGAAATGGTACAAAATGAATTACCTTAACTTTCTATTTATAAAAGAAAAAAAAAGGCTAATTGCAAGCCTCTTTACTGAGGGGATTCTAAGTTGTTTACATAAATTACTCACGAGCTATTTACTTGATTGCAAGACTCTCAACAAGATGTATGCATCATTGTATGAGTTACTTGCAAGATACTTGCTTGACTGCAACAACTTTAGGGAGTTGTTCGTGAACTATTTACATAAAGTCACTTGCAACCTACTTGCTTGATTACAAATTTACTTAGAAGGTTGCTTGCAGTTGTCTGCATGAATTATTTGCTTGATTACAAGCTTCTTTAAGAAACTTTGGGAATATTAAATGGACAAATAAAAATTGGTGTATTCATAACAATTGAAAGTTTTTTTTCTTGATATGTATTTTCAAAATATTTCTCTTATATGTGTGTGTATATATGTATACACACACACATATACCATAGGGGGAATATGATTGAAGCAGTACCCAAACATTATCAAATAGATGTTGTATCCAATTAACAAGCCATTTCAGTTGCCTCCAAGCAACTCTCATAAGATGCAGTTGCACCAAGCCAACCCAAAATACAGAAAACCATCTGACTACGTCATGAGCGGAGTCCCCCAAGTTTATCTTATAGAAAATTCAGAGCCCATTCCAATTTTCAGTCCAAAGAAATTGGCAGACTTAGTTGAGGAAGAAGAATCTCAACAAGCTCAAATTCAACTAGCTCAGACCATGTCTTCTCCTTGGTCGGGAGAAGAATTCATGCATTGGCACCAACTCATGGGATTTAAAGATTAAATGACCATGCGTGACCTTTTTAGAAAACTGCTGAGAGATCAGTAGCAATTGTATCAGAATTATTTCTCCAATATGGCGGCACAAATCCATGCATCTTCTTCCAACCTCGTGGTGGCCCAAAGCCACACGGCCTTCTCACATCCTATGGTTGCTAAAAGCACCACACAAAAAAAAAATAGTAGAGGCTAAAAGCCCCATTGCACGTACTGGATGTCTATCCAACATCGCATAAAACAAGCACGTTGCATTCGGTACCCAATCAGGTACTTTCTTCACTAGTGCCGCAACCTATTTCTTCAAGTAAAGGCTCCCCCTCCGAGGAACCCAACTTACATTAAGAATGAAGTTCTACCCACTTATTCAAATTGAACCAGAATTCTGACATTCCAATCCTCAAGAAGTAGCTAAGAAAATAGTTAGCCCTCCAGCCAATTTCATACAAAAATTTCCCAAACATACCCAAAAATACTATGAGTTCATTCTCACAAACACCAAATCCTACTTGTTTAAACCCCAAAGATAAGCAGATCCAGTGGTATGTCACGCATATTACTGTGTGTATTAACAAAATAATCTCACCAAAAAAATGGGAAATCCATCAAGCCAAATACAAAAGACTTTCTCAGCCTTTTGATCCATAATTTTATAATTATTTTAACTACCAGGCAGCATGGATGGATGCTTTCACCTTCCAAAACCAACTTGGAAAGCATTCATGTTTTATCTTCTGGGTAAAAAATTAACTTATGGATTTCCTCAGTGGTTTATGCATCGGTGGTGGCCTGCTTATGGTCATAAGGATGAAACTCTCCCTTCGCCAGTAAAAGAAGTATATGACTATTTTTGCCACAAGTTTTCTGGTGAGCAAAAAATAGCCATACTCCTCTAATTTTTTCACAAATTTCACATCCAGTGAATCTACTCCTAGAAATTTTCCTTCCACAAGCCAGATGGACACAAAGGACTACCGTGGTTAGCCCTCCAAGGCTACTATAAGTGGTACAAAATGTGATATTCATTCGAAGCCTATGTGCCAGCAGTGGACAAATAATTTTTGGCTCATCCACAATATCTAGCTATAACAGATGCTACCCAAATGATTTTTGGCTCATCCACAATATCTAGCTATAACTAGCTAGTTCCACCACCAAGCTTGATATTCAGCAAATGGAATTTTTTTTTTTTGATTCCCTCAAGACACAAATTCCAGGTCAACAGACACAATGTCGAGCATCTTCATCTGAAAAATCATCATCAAAAGAAGAAGAAGACCTTGATTTAAAGTTCTGAGAAATTAATCAGAAATTACATCAGCATGATAATATATTGACATCACAGCTGATATCATCCATGACATCAGCTAGCACGTACTCCTAATGACATCATCAATAACATTAGAAAACACTATGTAATTTTTAGCTTTTTGGTTATAAATAGCTCCCCCTATCACTTGTAAAACACATTACATTATACTACCACTTGAGAAAGAATTCTCTCCCTCTCTCTATAGTTGGTTAGAGCTCTCCTTCTAGCAAACTATTATAAGTTTTAACTTATAGTATCAATTTTTCAGTTCAAATAACAATCAAGATTATATTTATATTACTCTTGCATTATGGTTGGCTAAGCTACCTAACTTATTTTGTTGCATTTTATTTGTATGGTCGGCTCAGCCGCCTAATTTAATTTTTGTACTTTAACTGTATCTTCTACAGATTTAATTATTTTATTGTTACTTACTTCCTTATAAGTTTTTATTTTTCCCTAATCTTTTAGGGGCTTCGCTTCCGATCCCGTATCAGGGCCAGGGGGAAGTAAGGATTATTATTCTCGTTTTTAACTTGCTCTTAGTGGTATTGATTGATCAAACTTAGATCTGTAAATACATGACTTCTCTTATATATATAATAATTAAATCTAATTATTTTAAAAAGTTGTTCTTTAGGATGACTCAAATGTTATAAATAACATTTGCAAGCCAACTAAGAATTATCACATCCACCTTTCTAGAAAAATTGCTTACATTGCAAATCCGAAAGGATCACAGTGCCAACCTTAAGAGATCTTCTTATAAAAGTACAAGATTTAATATATATAAAAGAAGTTATGTATTTATAGATCTAAGTATCATCAATCAATACCACACAAGATCAAGTTATAAACAAGAATAATAACCCTTACTTCCCCATATGGCTCTGAAGCGAAGCGCCTAAAAGATTAGGAGGAAATAAAAACTTATAAGTTAGGACATGAAGCGAGTAACAGTAAGATAATTAAACCTGCCGAAGATATAGTTAGAATACAAAAATTAAATAGGCGGCTGAGCCTACCATATAAATAAAATGCTACAAAATAAATTAGGTGGCTTAGCCAACCATAATGCACGAATAATATAAATATAAACTTGATTGTTATTCGAACCGAAAAATTGATATTACAAGTTAAAACTTATAATAGTATGCTAGAGGGAGCGCTCTAACCAATTCTAGAGTGTGGGAGAGAATCTTTTCTCAAGTGGTAGTGTAATGTGGTGTTTTTATATATATATATATATATATATATATATATATATATATATATATATATATATCAGTGTTTGCTAAAGATATGATTAATTTATCAAGAATCCAGTGAGTTAATACTTAATTGGAAAGGAAAATCTTCAAATAAAATTATGGGATGAAAGCAAGCAAAAAAACAAAAAACAAAAAACCAACCAAAGGTCCACCCAAATCTATTAGCCAAACATTTGCCTAAAATACAGGAAGTTGGTTATTGTCTCATAAAACATGGTGGATGAGTAAAAGAGAGTTGACGCCACATATTAGATCTATATATAAGTATCCCCTATTCCTCTTATAGTTCCCAAATCTCAGTTAGTTTGGGGGAAAAAAATCCTACTCCATTAATAGATTTTTGAGGGAGAAAATGGTTGAATCTACGACTATGGCGACGAAGCTAGAAGAACAATTAGTGAATATGGAGGAAGAGAAAGGTGATGAGAAACCAAGAGAATTGTTTTTCGCAGAGCTGAATCTTGTACTTATTCTCTCATTTCTTTCATTATCATCTGAAGAACGTAATTTTGAGAAATTGGAGATTGACAATGACAAAGATCACCAAGAAGACAACATTGTTTCTAAAGTAAATTTCAGAAAACGAGGAATGAATAATTACAGGACTACTGAACCACAAGTGCCTAGGTTCCAGACCAAGATTAGGGACTGCGGGTAAGATTTTTATGAAAATTACTGCTTTGTTTCGATAAATAATAGTGGTGTCTAGGTTAGTTTATAAGCGTCTCGACTACTTCATATACATGCTATATTTCACCACCATACGTATCGGATAATTCTGGTCACCCAAACTTAGGCAGATAGAAAGTAATCCCTAGTATTTTGTCTTTGTCGGATTAATTTTCTAATTTCCCATGGTTTTCACCCGCTTTATTGACTGTTATATGTGTCTTGAAATTAGAATATTCTTCGTTCCCTTATGTTATTTTAAAAGTAATCAAGAATCTGTCTTTTCATGCATTTATCCAGACACTGCAGAAGAATGTGAGGAATCAACACCCTTGGGGCATAGCAAGAAAGAAACTCCCACAAAGGTCTTTTCACTCCTTTTCATTTATGGATAGATGTTAATGGAGAGACAAAGAGACAGAGAAAGAAGATGGAGAAAACCGAAAGACAGGCATTTGTATTGCAAACATCTCTGTTCAAGTTTAAAAAAGCAATGCTACATTTCTACTTAATACTTCAATACCTTGTTACATCATTTTATAGAGCATTTTAACAAATCAGCATAGCAAAAACTACTTGATATAGAACTTGTAGCCTCATATAACCACAAGTCCACAACTAAACAATGTATTTCCAAATATAATTATGTAGCTAGTTTACTCTTCAATTTGTCAACATAGATCAACGCTGTGTCTGTTATTGCAAATAGAGCATTTCCTAGTCATCCCCTCCCCCTCCACACCCACCCCAAAATCCCTTTCCCTCTCTTCATATTAGAGTACAATAACAACAACGACCCAGTAAAGTCCCACTAAGTGGGATCTGGGGAGGGTAGTGTATACGCAGACCTTACCCCTGCCCCGATGGGGACTCTTCATATTAGAGTATATGGTCTTTTTTCTTGTTCTACATAGGTCATATCCCTTTATCCGAGAACATCCACTTGGGAAAGGAATAAAGGGGTTTACTATCTCTATCTTTCTCCTTTTAGAAATGTCATTTTCCCAGAGCCATCTTTTTTCTAACAAGCAAAGAACCTCTGAGGGTCCATGGCACACGGTTCAAAACTCAATAAATAATGGACTTGCCCCTCTTACCTATTTCACTTAAATATCACGCTTTTGTCTATATGTCAGGATTCGAACCATGATTTGCACCTAGCGCTCTTACCACTAGGCCATAGCACGGGGCCAAAGGAGCATCTTATACATCGATTTAAACAGCTATAGGCAAAGGAATAAAGGGATTGTCTTTCTACACTGAATTAAACAACTATAGGCAAGGGAATAAAGGGGTTTTTTCCTCCTCTCTTGATGGATTATTTCCCTTTCATAGATTATCCAAAAACATCGATGCGCCCATGTAAACAACTGTAGGCAAGAGAATAAAGGGGTTTACTTCTCTAATGGAGTTGGCATCTATACACAGAATATTTGAATACTATGGCAAGGCCAGCTTTTGCATCACTGGAACACAGTGCACAAATGGCCTACAAACTGAAAAAACATTATAGGACTGTATTTGTATCATTCCTAATACTGATCATTTAACAAAAGCAAGCGGTTGAAAACACATGAATACTTGTATTCTCTCACTAACATAGATAGGCACTCAAATTATTCATTAGACTATTCTTGATAATTTCTTATTGACAACACTAAAATAGCAATAAGCAGATACAGTAAGGAAGTTCTAAACACAGGCTAGAACAGGACTCAAATTCTCCGTCTAGACTATGTAACCACCATGTTATTGTAACCCCTGTATCCTTGCCCACAAAATTATCTTATGCATGAAAAAAATACCGGAGCTTCTCTTCATTAGTCAGATATTCTGATCTCAACTCCCAATAGATCCTTCACTTGCTCATATGCCACAAAAGCAATAGATATTGAAGGAACAACCTGAATATATACAGCACTATTAGGAATGAAATAAAAAGTAATGATGTAACGTCTAATGAGAAGCCAAGTATCTCTAATCAGAACCAGAACTTTTTATTTAAGCAAGCAAACATTCAAATGCAACACTGGAACATAAAACTATGAACCCAAAGAAAACAAAGGACAAAGAACAGAAACACATGCGACGAGACTTGGTTTGAAAAACAAAAACAGGAAGGATATAAGACTGCTTAAACTGGAAGGTAATGCTATTGATAAATAAGTCTAACCTTCACTGAATTGGGCACTAAACCCTTGTACAAGGCTCTGACACCCTCATACTTTACAGTTTTCCTGAAAGCATCAATCATTCCAGTATATTCGAGGGGAACCTTGCTCCTCCCATCACCAGCAACAATAGATGCAGCATGATTCCATCCCACCATCTGCATCCTTCTGCGAATAACATCAAGAGGGTAGGCAACAGTTTGTCCAACCGTTCCTGCAGCAGCTCCACATGCCAGCCTTGTAACAACACCAAGCTCATCATCAACAAGACCGAATGGTTTTGCTTTGATCAACCAGTCTTTTAAAGACTCATATACAGCAAAATTAAGCCCCACATATGGAACCTGCAAACACCGAATCAGAAGATAAGCATTCAAAAGAAAGACAAGAACTCTCAACTAGTGTTATGTCTTTTCTTTTTTCTTCCCTTTCTTTAATAAGATTCCTTTTATCTTTTTCCTTTCATCCAACAGGGATTCATGTTTAACCTTTTTCTAGAATAATTGGGTTAATACTAATTTAGCTAATTGACCGTGGGTGAACGTTCTTATCACTTTCAAAAGAGAATGCACTTGACATTCTTCTTCATGGACATCTTTTCAAATGAAGATATACCAAATGAATTCACAGAGTGATTATCAAATTAATTTGAGTCTTTTTCTTCATTAAGAAACTTTGGAGAGATGAGAGATCTATATGACACCACCAAATCTTGTGAGCATGGTTATCAAATTAATATGAGTACAGGATAGCCAGTTCCTTTTGATCCAGGAACAAGGACTTACAACTCCTATGACAGAAGGAGTCCATCCTTTATACAAAGCACGTGGACCTTCCTCACGAAGCACAGTTGACAACGCATGGAACATTCCTCTGTATTGATAAGGAGACTTCTCTGTCTGCAGAGTACGGAAAAGAATTTAGAAGGCATCCTTGCAAAATAATACCCATAGGAGTATATCAACACCCATAACATTTATTCAAAAGGATACGCAACTTACCTGCACAGTGATTCTTCCTCGCACCATGTCCATCGGGTAAGTTGCAGACATGGCAATTATGCCAGCACAAGCTCCAGCTCCAAGACGTAATAGTGGAGTGAGCTCAGCATCCTCTGTCATAAGGCAAGATGAAAGAGTCAAATAGTGCTCCATTTCCATTTTATTGTTAAACTAGCATGCAATAGTTTCACAGCAATCAACAGACCAAGCAAAATCCTGCAAAAGCTTCATCAACTAAATGCAGACACCTCTTAAAAAGAACCTATATCAGATGATAGTTAGTGTAAGAGGGTATAGTGAGCGCAGATGAGGCCAGCAACTTAATGCACATCATGTTATGGGATTGAAATGCCTTGGGAGGTATTGTAATCAGCCGATCCTCATACTAGGAAGACTTCAGTTTTCACATCTAAAATAAGGGTCGAAATTTTATTTTATTAAGAAAAATAAATAAATAAAGGTCGAAATTATAGAACTCAAAACTGCCTCTTGTTCCATGAAACTTCAGCAGCTGGCACAGGCAAGCGAATTGACAGAGAAACACTCTAATGTGCGTTTGAGACCTTCAGCAAATGATGTAATGAACAAAACCAGGGTCAGTTCTTATTCTAAGTTAGTCCAAGATCTTTTTGGATATAATAAAACTCCGATGGATTTCCTTTTTGCCATACTTAGATATTCGACATGATTTACCAAAGGTGTGCACAACAGATAAATAGCATGTGAAGAGAATGCTTGGTAAAGAAATGGACCTTGGGTGTAACCCATCCCCAAGAGCTAGCTAATGAGGTGAGGATTGCCCAAGACTATACAAGGAGACAAACAGCCCATTCCTCAAACAATATGGGACTCTAATAGCCACTCTAACACCCCTGCATGCCCGGATCTGCCAACTGGAGTGTGGACAACATAATACGGGGGGCCAACATCGGGTAAACTAAGAATTGGGATGGGTCCAGCTCTGATACCATGTAAAAAATGGACCTTGGGCCTGAATCAACCCCAAAAGTATATAAGTAGACAAACAACCCATTCCTCAACCAAAGTGGGACTCGTAACAGTTAACACCCACTCTAACATGCTTCCTAAGAATTAGGATCGCCAAGTGAAAGTCCGTCTACAGCCTTGTGCAAAGGTAAAATCTATCAGAAACTGAAGCACTTGAGCATATCAGAATATCCTAGAACAGAAAAAAACTAATGATGTTAAAGTTGTGCACATGGAAATTAGTTACTTTTAGACAAGAGTGACAGTAAACATTATGACAAGAGAGGGACATTAGTAGCATTGCAGTGCTTGAAAATTGTTTTATTTATTTATTTATTTATTTAAAACTGAAGGGGGAGAGGGATATGAGTAGCATGGCAGTGGTTGAAAATTGTTTTATTTATTTTGTTACACCAAAACTTCACCATATTCAAGCCCAATAATATCAGTCAACCACACCTCAAACTGAAACTGATTTGACTGACAATAAGAATCCACTATATCCATTCAGCTCTATTCAGACCTGCATTCCAATACTAAATTACTGGTCTTCTAACACAATTTAATGGTTCTGTCAAACTAGAGGTTCTCTAACTCACATATATTCCTACTTCGACACAAAAGTCTATAACCAAACTAAACAAGGTCATGGTAAATAGCAGACCTAATGTAAATAAGCTTTGGGCGATCAACAATTAACCCTTAATTCCAACTCGGCGATGTAGCCTTATGGGATCTTTTACTTCCATTGCATTCTGTTCTTAACTAAATTTGCATTGATCCTGTGAGATTGTAGGTTTTTTAGACGATTTTTTCCCCTACATGTAATTCTACCGTGTCCCTTTTTTAGCACCTTCAATCATTATAGTGACGCATCAATTAGTCGATGCATTCAGAGGGCTATTCAGGACATTGTAAGAACCATCCCAAACGACCTTCTATATCTTCTCTTATTTTATCCCCCACAGGTGATACTTGAATCCTACTTCAGACGTGATCAATTCTTTGTCCGATCTTGTATGATAACACATTCATCTTAACATTTGCATTTATACAACCATTAGCTTGTGGATATGTTTAAAGTAGAAGCCCAACAATTACTCTCATAGATGGAAGTTCTTCCACTATTTTAACAAAACTGCAACTGGAGAAAAAAAGAATTTTTCCTAGAGGGGCATTAACTACGAAGAGGAAGAAGAAACTAGTGAGAATACAGCACCCAGTTTTGGCCCCACAACCTGGGGCATTCTTTGGCTCGAACTGGGTAAAGACCTAAAACGCCAGCTTATTTTTCACTTAGCTGCGCACAACCTGAACTTGCAACCCTATGCTTGACAGATGAGTTTTTACCATGCAAACGGCAAATAAACATAACGAGAAACAGGAAGGATAATACACATAAATCAATGCTGAACAAAGCTTAGTTTTACCAACAAGTGAAACAAACATTAACAAAAATGGGCTTAAACTAGGCCTGGAGGCAAAGGAGAAAGGAACTTCAAAAGAGTATAAGGCATACGAAACATGAACTATAATAAAACAATGTGTAATAGCATCCAGAGACGAGTAATATGCTTAAAAATTAACTACAAATGAGAAGTCATGCTTCCTCCTATGACTGGATTCATCAATGAAATACAGTCTCATTTACAATGCAAACCATTTAGAAAGCAAGAATGGTGAAACGAAAACAAACACAAGGATATCCCCATAACTATTCCCTATTCTTCTTCAAATAGGTAAACCCCATGACCACTAAATAGCTTGAAAGGAAGACAGACATACCATTTACAGTTTGTTGCCGGTACAAATATAATATACCCCTGTTCCAGTATCAAGGAAGAAATCAGTAGAGGTAAGAGAATGCTATAACAGTAACATAAGAAACAAGTGGAGATTCACAATCCTTTAGTGACTTGACACATCAACAATAGTCATCTTCAGAAAGTACCTTGTGAGGCCCTTATCAAGATCTCGTCTTCACCTTCGCTTAACATAGTATTTTTCCCTATTACACCTAAAAGGCCAGATTAGGTCATTGCATTACTTGTCCATCTCCACAATGAGGTTCATAAGTTAGTTCATGTTTGCACATAAGATATGGTTACACCATCAGAAGTTCTCCAACATTCCTCTCACAGACGGCTCATTTAAGCTCATTTCCTTCCCCCTTTTTATCTTGATAAGATAATTTTATTGATGGTGTGGGGTGGGGAAACCTCAGTTAACAAAGGTAGAGAACCTACATTGAGCTCATTTCCTTTAAGGGCGTGAAATCTTCTAAAAGAGAGATCACAGAGACTATCTTTCCCTTTCTGGTGTTTATTTATTTTTTCCTTTGTTGAGTATGGGGAGGGTTCCCTCCTAAAAGGTAAAATGCCACTAAATTGAAAAGACGAACTAAATTGAGCAAGATCTATCACCATACAAAAGGTGAATGTTAAAATATTAACATGGAAAATATTTAGAAATGAAGTGACCACAAGAAACATTAATGTGTATAATATTATCCTCCTACTTTTTATGCAAAATCTATGTTCCGACAGGATCATTACTTGGAAGCTTGCTCATAGCTGAAGAACTTGACTGCGGAGTTTGGGACAATGCGTGCGCAGTTGGTGCCGTTGCCCTTAAACAGTCCTTTGAACCCTTCAGTTCTCCAGATATATTTCAAGCCTTGAATGGTGCCATTGTATTTAATGCTATGTGGATTTTGAACCTGCACATCAAACAACATCATGTTACAAGCAGAGAACAAACAATCTAGATGGGTCATGGAACCTCCATGTAAGCACATAGCTGAGATGAATACTCTCATGGGGATATAAGGAATAAAAAGAGTTCATAAATCCTATAACTTTTAATGAACAGGAAAAAGAAATACGGAGTTACAAACCAAAACATGGGGCTTACTGCTCCATCATTCAAAATGAGTATAGCACGCAGGAAGAAAGTTTATATTGCTCTGCTTCAGTAAAAATATTCAGCGGAGAGAAAAACAAGCTGCGAAATTACACTTCACCTGTAGCAATATCTTCAGCCGTTCTAGTGGAGCCACAGCAGTTCGTGACCTGCCAGAGGGAGAGTAGCAGTAAGTGTGAAGTCAAGTTAAAGTTCACAAAATAAAAGGATTAGTTCAAGCATATAAAAATATTAGTCAGCGTCCACACTCATGTAGAGCAGGGAGTACCAATATGATTATGCTAAAGCATATGTCGAAAGCCTTTGAGAGACTAAAAGATATAAAGATAGTTACACTTGTCTTCATATAGCATAATAAGTCAGAATTGAGAGAATCCATCACTCAACCATAATAAACAATGATCTGCAGGTTGACTTAATATTTCCTGCAACTGCAAGTTACAGACTTAAGCATCAGCACGTGAGAAGCTTACACACTTTCAAGTCTCAACAAAGTCTTGTGTTGGATAAATGGAGATTAGTGTGTCCAAAACCCAATGAATAGGTTGGCACACTTTTTCAAGAATCAAGAGTTTTTTGACTATAATCATTAAGCAAGATCAGAAAATGAAAGCCACAACTCCAAAACACACCAAACAATTGTCATATAACGAGGTCCAGTGACAGAGAGAAAACATGAATAGCACATATACTGATGCAACATTTTGTAGATCTGCAAAGCTATCATTAAGTACATCTGATGTTTCCCTCAGTTCGAAAAAAAAAAGGATTTTCAGTAAGTAGAGGATTAAGACCTGTAAATTTTGCATATGAGACAAAGGGATTCAATTTTTTTTTTCTTTTTTTTCCTTTCATTTTGAGAGAAAGGAAGTGCCTGCATAATTTTACCTTGGTAGCCAATATTATAGACACTACAAGATTAAGGCTATACTGCCACAGAGATACAAATAAGCTTACAAAGTATCTCTTTTTCTTTTGAAGTACAAGGAAACAAAGAATACCTGATATACTTAATATGAGTCCATCAAATTACTGTTTGGTTAATTTTATTCAAGAGTTCAATCAAGCTGAAAACTTGACCAGAAACCCATTTGAAACAATTATGTCATAATTTTTCAGCAAACTGAAACCAATGATGACAAAGAACTAGTACTCCCTCTTTCCATTTTATGTGATACTATTGTCTTATTAGTTCTTTTCAAAAAAGAATGACATATTTTTATATTTGAAAGCAATATAACTTTAAACTTTTCATTACACTCTTCGAGTAACTTTTATAGCCACATAGATGTTATGGCATGTTTAAGACCACAAGTTTCAAAAGTCTTATTGCCACACTAATATTATGTATGTTTAAGACCAAAAGTTTCAAAAGTGTCCCTTTCTTTCCTAAGCTCTGTGCCGAGTCAAATTATGTTAGCGAAATTGCAATAGAGTCACAAATATTATGGTGTGAAGAACGGCTCTTTGTACTCGATTTTTGATATCCTCTCAACTGGAAAAAGAAGAGCAGATACTCTACTCCCTTTGTCCAAATTTATGTGTCATACTTCTCTCTTTAGTTTGTTCCAAAAAGAATATTATATTTCCTTATTTCGAAATAATTTAACTTTAAGCTTCTCATTTTACCTTTAATGAGATAATTTATAGTCACACAAATGTCCATGACTTGTAGTAGACCACAAATTTTAAAACTCTTTCTTTCTTTATTAAACTCCGTGCTCAATCAACCACAGCCACATGAATTGGAACGGAAAGAGTAGCAAGCAAAAAGATCAAATTTTCATTTTCTTCTCCTACAATATTCACATATTACCACGTTTTCACGCATATGATCTATGACAACCGAGGCACAATACATATCACAGTTAACGGCGAAGTATCAAACTAATCGAACTTAAAGAAAATACTCAGCTTCAGGATTACACAAAACACATCTAGTACGTGGTGATATATATATAAAACTCACACGCCTCCGGCGACACCTCCGGCAACAAGTGACTTGCAGATACTGAGGACGGCATGGCTTGTAGGCTTAATTTCTTCTCTAGCAAGCTTAGCTTCTTCCGCTAGGTTCACAATTTTCTCCACCGCTGAATCTCTCGCCGCCTTCACATCCTCCGAAGCCATATAATAATATCGCAAAAAAAGCTTAACCTAACAGCAAATCGTTCGCTGAAAAAACTCCGTTGCTTTTCAATTTACGGATCAGAAATAGAAAAAGCTTATGAGAAACAGTACATTTTACAGTGACTGTTTCAGTTAGCGGTTGCGGTGGTTGGTGGTGGCAGCGACGGCAAGAGTTCGATGGAAAATGCGGAGAAATGAAGGTGCAAAAGACCTGCTTTTTATACGACGGCGTTCATTGAAAGTGTGGTGTGGGCTTGATGAATTAAAGATTTAAATTAGAATTTTTGTATAGATAACTTTTAAAGTTTATACCAAAATATTTAATTTTGGTTACCTCCTAACCCTAAGCCACGAAATATGTTAATCAGTTACACTATTTTTTTTCTCTCTCTACTTTGATACATCTTATTCTCTTCCTCCATCCCACTAAAATTTCCGATCTCCTCTCCTTCCCCCGGATTTGTGCAAAGTCCACTTGAGAAATTGCTCCGGCTCCCGCATCCGACGACTGCAACAACTTGAACTTGGTCCAATTGAACAGCCTTGCTCCAATGGGCTATTTGGGAACAAAAATAATCCTGCTGATGTTGATTTTGAATTTGATTTATTGATGCAAGATGAGTACCAGTTTGATATCTTTTCATTGTTGGCCTCGGAACATGAGCATACTACGCTAGCGTTTGGCCATAAATCCCAAATTTATTTTGAAAAATCTGATTTGGGTGAAGTTTGGTTTGAAGATGAAAATGTGTTTGGACATACGTTTTCAAAACATATTTTCCAACTTTATTTTGGAAAAACATGTATATAATTCCCAAGTTTTGGGATTTTGGCCCAAAATCAGCTCAATAGCTGATTTGGGGATTTGAGATTTGAGATTTGGAATTTGGCCAAAATATGGGCAAAATTTATGGCCAAACATGAGTTTTGAAAATAAATCTCAAATTTATTTTGGCAAAACTCATGGCCAAACGGGGCCTACATAGGCTACTTCTTATGGTTTTTTTTTTTATTTTTTTGTGAAAAAATAGGGTCAATATAATGTTTTGTTTTAACAATTAACGTTGATATAGCTTTGGCAACGGAGCCTGGATATACTAGATTGGCTAATTCTTCTGATGCTTTCTCAAATTTTTGGGTCAATAATGTATTGACAATTAGCTACAACGTTCAATAAGATTTGTTATGATTTTGCTCTTTTGTGTAGAACATTTCAATGTATCTCGCTGTATTTCTATGTATTTCATTGTATTCACTATCTTTTTTTCATTGTAATTCAATGTATCTCGTTGCATTTCATGTATTTCATTGTATTCAATGTCCTTTTTTCTCATTGTATTTCAATGTATCCCTCTGTATTCTATCTATTTCATTGTATTCATTGTCTCGCCATATGCCATGAATGTATTCATATATTTTTTTTAATTAATATAATTTATGTATTCAGATGTATTATATAATTTCTCTGAAGATTGCTATATTTTGGGGTATTTTGCGGTTGAGAATCTTTTTTATAACCGAAAAATACAAAATTTGTGTGTTATAATTGAGTTTCTTGAGTTATATTAGGAGTCTATTATGTTAATTGATTCACTTTCCATTTTAAAAATAGTGTAATCCCCTATTTCACGCCGTGAATACAGTCGAATACAATAATCTGTCCAGCTGTAATCCCATGTTTCACTCCATGAATACAGTCGAATACACTCGAATACAATAACTGATTAGCTGGACTTTCCTGATTCACGCCTATTTTTGCTACTGTATTCATGAATACAACAGCTTAAATACATCAAATACATCTTAATAACCACAAAAAATGTATCTATATTTCGTAATATAGCAAATGGTATCTATAGATGACTAATTACTACTAAAAGATAATGCTTTATGAAAATTTCTCTTTAAAGTACTTTAATATGGAAAAATAGGTCGGCTCTTTTTGGCATAAAAACTTGGGAAACTAACGACTCTGTCCATTTATAAGTAGCTCATTACAAAAATAGGCAAATTCATAAAATATTACTAATATCAGCTAATTAGCTATTTGTAGCAAAAAAATATCAAATTTTTGCTTTCTTTTGAGTGGGTGTTATTAGAATAGATTGGGTATATCTTAAGGAGCTTGAGTTTCAATTTTGGGATGATTTGATGAAGTTTTGAGGTGGTTTGAATTGAGAATTCGAAGTAAAAACTGAACATGAAAAAAATGATATGTGTATCACTTGTGTATCACATATGTATCATATTTGTATCGATTGTGTATCACATGTATATCCATGTATACCTGTGTGTGAGATACATGTTTGATACTTGTGTCGCAGAAGAATTTTTTGAACTCAATTTAATTGCGAATTTTGATACAAAACCATTCCAAATCACCTCCAACCTTCCTCAAATTTTGTATATTGACTTATCTATATGTTTTCAATGAATTTCAACTATACCCATTAAAAAAGCTCCTTTTTGCTTGGATTTTTGGAATGTTTTTTTTTTTATTTCATCACCTTATTTGCTACCTCGTCTATGAAATTTCCTTTCCGTCTTTCATCTAATGTTGCTAATCACGCTTAAAAAATATGGAAGGTGATTTTTGCATGTGATTCTTTGAGAAAAATAACATTATTTATTTGGTTTTTCAATTTTTATACGTACTTAGCTAGTTTTGGTAAGTCTGTGACTAATGGCTAGAGGTTGGTAAGTTAAGACTTATTTGGGACAATTGTGTAAGTTTCCCTAAAAACTTTGCACGCTAGTAAATGAGGTATATTGTGGCGGGATGGATAGGATTGATCCATCTTAATCATATTTATATATTTATTTATTTTTTGAAAAGTTCTAATATGAGCACTTTCCTTAATGGATCTTGCGATGATTGAATTCGAATTAATCGGAGTCATCGTATAATAACAATAACAATAAAATATTCAGTAGAATCTTAAAAATAGGGTATGGAAAAAATAGTGTGTACGTAGACTTTGCCCTTACCTTGTGAATATAAAAAGGTTATGTCCGATAGACCTCTTCTCAAGGAAAGCATAATCCCAACAGTTGTGAAAAATAAATATGGTAGTAAAGAGCCCTAAAAAAGAAGCAGCAACATTAAAAAGAAAAATAAAATAGCTAAAGCAAAAAAGATAGTAATAAAAACTAAGAATAAGAAATTAAAATACGGGAGTAATACTAATACTACCAGTATGGAGAAGAAAAACACGCGTCCTCCAAACCCTCCTATCAAGGATCATGTACTTAATAAGCTGAAGATGTATCATGTCCTACTTAATCCTCTCTCCCCCACCTAACACTTCTTTGACGTACCTCGCTTATCCTTGAATCGACCATTCGATCTTACAAAGATTGAAACCTAAATAGGCTGAGCCATCGAGTGAGAAATATAAAAAAAAGTAATATATGAGATAAAAATACACATTAATTAAGTATAATTAAGTGATAAAAATATGTAAAAGCCACATACTAGAAGTGACAAAATGGTTAAAAGAAAACAGTTATCCACCCATATTATCCAATAAAAAAGGGTTGGATACTGAACATTTTAAAAACGGATCGAATATGGATATAACCATATTATCCACTTAGAAAATGGTTAATCAAATGGATAACCAATGGATAACTAATGTGTTAAGCTTTTACATTTGTAAAACCTCAAATTGAGGGTTTCTCAAGTTTGGGATATTAAGAATTCTCTCATAAGTGATCATATTTAAGAAGCCATGGATAATATGGATATCCATATTATCCGCCAGATAACCCGTTTTTAATCCGTCTCAAATACGGATCGGGTTGGATAATTTATTCGTTTTCTGAATTACCTGTTTTCCACGCCGACCCGCCCGTTTGCCACCCCTACCACATACTATCATGTTATTATTAGTTTGATGGTAATACTTATTGCAAATAAATTTGTACTCCCTCTAGTCTACAATAAGTGACCAATTTGCTTTTTTATTTTAGTCCAAAATAAGTGTCCATTTATATAATCAAGAAAATATTCAATTTGTTTTTACAAAATTGTCCTTGTGTATATATCCCTAAAAAAATTTCTTACTCCTCACATTAAATATTTAATTAAGGGTAGTTTAGTCACTAAGTATTTTTGTATAGAACTAGTTTTAGGGTACGCGCTTTGTCCGTTAACCTCGTTTCAATGCCAACACAATTTTAAAAATCACACACATTACTAAGAAATATGTTTGAATTATAAAATAAAACTTAAAGTTAAATTGTAAGTTCTTGAGAGTGATTAGTGCTGGTCATTTTTAGCTAACTCTATAAAGGAAGAAATTTTACCCAGCATAAGTCCTCTGATGCCTCTCTACATTTTTGCATTGCGCTTGAATCTATTATAATGAGTATAAAATTATAAAAATCAGATAAATAATTTTCAATAATGTTTTTGAGATATCAAATAAAATTAAAAATAATTTTATGAAAATGATAAATATAAATCTAAAAATAAAATATGTTGACTCAATGTTCTAAAACAATAGATCATAAAGATATGGTCAAAATAAATTATATTGACGAAGTAGAAATACTATCTCCTTTACTTTTCATTCGACTTTTTGATACGAAAGTCAAATTATTTAATTTTCATCTTAGTATTTCAGTTTGTTAATTTTTAAATTTTAAATTATAGGTACTAGAGAAATAAATTAATAGATAAAAGTAATATGCATTAAAAAATTTCTGTAACAGATTAATATATAATATTAAAAGTTTTAACATAGTTTAAACTAAGAAATATTTTATAATTTTAACTTTTTTTTATTTATTTCAAGGTGTGAACATTATAATACATTACAACCATATTATTCTTGCGAATTGTTATGTATTGTAATACTAATCTTTGTAATTGTGATAAAAATTTAGTTGTAAGATATAAATTTAAAGAAAAAGAAAGGATGGTGGCAATACAATTACTTAATATGAGTGAATCTAAAACATTTATATTGTATTTTATTTTTAGTTTTGAAATTGAACAAACGGAAGCCAAAGCGCCAACCGAAATATAGTCCAAGACTAATCTTACTCTTCCTTTTCTTTTTAAAAATTGTAAATTACTTTTCCTTTTCAAAACTATTATATTACGCACAATTCAAATAAGGAGGGTTTTGGTACACAAAATATAGTTGATTTTGAAGTCCTAAGTATTGGGACAATAATTAAATGACTATTCATAATTATTAGGAAAATAATTAAATGACTATTTTGTCCCGCATAAAAACTTTTTTTTAAAGGGTAAAAAAAGCGGACGACATTTCGCTAAGGGCCTTCTTGCTTTTAATGTAATATAGATTTAGTATTTTCTTAACGGACGTGTCAAAAGTAAATTGGTCACTTATTGTGGACCGGAGGGATTATAAAAAATTGGGTGGGCTCCTTTTGGTGCCACTTTTAAGATATAGGGCGGAACATGCCATAATTTGTTGAACAAGTGGCGTTGATACAGTGCGCTAGAGTGAGTGTAGTAGGACCACTTTGGGACCGGAGGAGAAAAGTAGTGATTTCCAGTGAGATTAGCCCTCTAAAGGCCTAAAGGGCCATTTTAGGAGAATCCGTAAAATAAAATAAAGCAAAGAATAAAGGAATGGGGAAAAAGTTGGGAATCCATGTATTTGTGAAGTATCTAAAGCGCATTGCTTAAAGTCTAAAAGCGACCAAACTGGACTATTAATTGATTTGATTATTAAGATTCGGACGTGGAACAATTAGCATTTACATGATTTATATACTTAGGAGTTGTTTTATTGGCTGCATTTGTAAGGATAATCTTTAAATAAATCTCTGTTTAAGGAAAAATAAAGTTGACATAATTAAAATTAGATATCCATATTATAAATTATCAAATGTACATGAAAATCTTGCCAAGAAAAGGCTATTTGATCCCGTCAAGTAATAAATCTATATCTATATTATTATAAAAGCATGAATACAATGTCGGTTTACAGAAATAACCTTATAATATTAAGCATAATAACTCATCATAAAAGGACATAACCGAAATTCTAGATATTAGCCTTATAATCCTATTAGTTTTAGGACGTAATACTACACGTTAGAAATCCTACATGATTACTTTCAGTACAATCCTAATACTTTTAGCCATGTAGTGTTTTACTCATTTTCTTATTAAATTCAAACTACGAATATGAACTCTATAATACATTCCCTGTTGAACTTGAATTTGAGCATAAAATATGAACTACGAATACTAAATCTAATTTCCTATTGCACTAGAACTCTAAAATATTCCATATTTTGGTACCAGTATTTGAGTGAAAATAATTTTCTTCATTCAATGGGATTTAGACTTAAAGGTCAATTGTAAACTCTTTAATGAAATCAATTTTAAAGTGTGGTGTTGCAGAAAGAAATTAACAAAACTCGGTAACTTCTCAACGTCATTATATTTTTCTTTGAAATCGAAGTGAAACCTAAAAATATGTGCTTTTTACTCTTTCTTTATCATCTTTTTGGGTATGCAATTGATAGGTTTTCATGAGTTTTAATTTTGTTGTCGAACTTTAGTTCATTTATTTGCCAAAATATTTTCAGTGTTGTTGTCAAATCTTTTATCATGCATGAATACAATGTTGATAGTTGATAATCCTCCAAAATGAAAATCGTATCTTCAAATAAGATAATTTCCTGTAGATTAAAATTATAACGTTAAATTCCTAATGTGAATTTGTATGGAATACTAATACCAATCATGGTGTCCTACTCATTATTGGAATTCTAAAGTGCACTGTATATACCAAATTTACATAGATAAGAATATTTGGTGCAATCCTTTACCATTATCTATATTCTTATCTATATATGTATCCGTACATAATGTTAGTTTGCAAAAAATAACCTTTTAATATTAAGCATACTAACTCACCATAAAGGGACATAACCGAAATTCTAGACACTAGCCTTGTAATCCTATTAGTTTTAGGACATAATATACGTTATNCTTTTAAAGGTGAGTGCGGTATATTCACTACCACTAGCACGCTCATATTCTTCCAAAAATGAATATGTATTCTTAAATCAGATGTTATCACATTCACATCATGAATAGACCATAATCATCTATATGTGCTTTATAAAATCTCATGTCAAATCGATGACAAGTATTTTCACAAGTGGGGGATTATTTTGAGAATCCTTATTATTCTCATTATCACAATGATGACGATTATAATTTCGTCTATTGCCACGTCCACATCCATTGATACATTCATAGTGATAATTTTGTCTTCTTTCATACTTATCACATAGGGACGAGTTTCCACTTTTTGTGCGCATGATCATACATGAATTTGATCATGGCAAGACATAGAAACTTTTACCACTTCAGGTGGTTATAATTTCTTACAAACTCCATTAGAGTTATAATCAAACTTTGTTGTCTTTGCTTGTATATAAAATCAAAGTATAGAATAAAAGAGAAAAATACGGTAAAATACTTACCTTAAATCCAGAATTTAATCAGGAAGGAAGTTCATGGAATAATTGACAATCATTATGCTCAATCCCAAAGCTTCTACTCAATTGGTTGGAGTCTCGTGCTGATAACGTGTTATGAAACAATAAAAGAAGAAAAAAGTATTGCAGAGAAAAGTAGAGGGAGAGAATTCTTATTGATTTTGGGATGAATTACAATGGAATAGAACCCTCTATTTATAGGGAGAGTGTGACTTAGCCACCAAGCAATGAACCCTAGAATCTCTCTAAATATAGACAATTCACCATAAATAGAATTCTATTTATAACACTTATAATATTAAGCATAATAACTCATCATGAAAGGACATAACCGAAATTCTAGATATTAGCCTTATAATCCTATTAGTTTTAGGACGTAATACTACACGTTAGAAATCCTACATGATTACTTTCAGTACAATCCTAATACTTTTAGCCATGTAGTGTTTACTCATTTTCTTATTAAATTCAAACTACGAATATGAACTCTATAATACATTTCCTGTTGAATTTGAATTTGAGCATAAAATATGAACTACAAATACTAAATATAATTTCCTATTGCACTAGAACTCTAAAATATTCCATATTTTGGTACCAGTATTTGAGTGAAAATAATTTTCTTCATTCAATGGGATTTAGACTTAAAAGTCAATTATAAACTCTTTAATGAAATCAATTTTAAAGTGTGGTGTTGCAGAAAGAATTTAACAAAACTCGGTAACTTCTCAAAGTTATTATATTTTTCTTTGAAATCGAAATGAAACCTAAAAATATGGCTTTTTACTCTTTCTTTATCATCTTTTTGGGTATGCAATTGATAGGTTTTCATGAGTTTTAATTTTGTTGTCGAACTTTAGTTTATTTATTTGCCAAAACATTTTTAGTGTTGTTGTCAAATCTTTTATCATGCATGAATACAATGTTGATAGTTGATAATCCTCCAAAATGAAAATCGTATCTTCAAATAAGATAATTTCCTGCAGATTAAAATTATAACGTTAAATTCCTAATGTGAATTTGTATGGAATACTAATACCAATCATGGTGTCCTACTCATTATTGGAATTCTAAAGTGCATTATATATACCAAATTTACATAGATAAGAATATTTGGTGCAATCCTTTACCATTATCTATATTCTTATCTATATATGTATCCGTACATAATGTTAGTTTACAAAAATAACCTTTTAATATTAAGCATACTAACTCACCATAAAGGGACATAACCGAAATTCTAGACACTAGCCTTGTAATCCTATTAGTTTTAGGACATAATATACGTTATGAATCCTACATGATTATCTTTAGGAATCCTATTAATATAATCCTAATACGTTTAATCATGTAATCATATTACTTTTAGGATATACTTCTTAAAAAAATCATATTACTTATTTAATTTTAAAACATATTATATTGTTCAATTACTAATTTAATTTGACAATGTATTAGCCTCTCTACTCCTTTGGAGTAGGGGTAAGGTCTTACACAATACCCTCCCCAGACCCCACTTGTGGGATTTTATTGGGTCGTTGTTGTTGTCATGTATTATATTGTCCAAATTCATTTTTTTAAAAGGAGAACTTATATTATTATAAAAGCTCGAATACAATATTTATAGATCAAAATAGCCCTAAAATATTAAACAGAAGAACTCATAGGGAAAGAACATAACTTTAATAACTTTTTTTGGACTATAATAGCTACTATGTTAATTTTTAATATTTGAAATCATAAAATTAATAAAAGTTTGTCTATTCAATTCTTATTAAAAATATGTAGGAATGTTTGATAAAATCAATTTCATAAGAATCCTCTGTATTGGTAATACATTACTACTTGATAATATCAAATACTAAGAAAAATAAAAGTAATGTTAAACGAACTACATAACGCGTTGAAATTGAGAGAAAAAATCCTCATGATAATATATTTTTATATTGTATTTGAACTGCTTTCCTACTCAAATAATATTTTGTTATTATTTATTTCTCGTGTAATATTGAAAAATATACCTAATTATTAAAGAACAACTAAGAATTTTTTTAAGAATATAAATATGTGAGAAAGAGAAAGAAAAAGGTTGGTAAGAGTCAATACCACTAATGATTTTGCAAACACAAAGATCTAAAAGTGGAATGCCATATTGATCTTTTTACTCTTTTAAAATAAAATTTATGGGGGATAAAATTATAATTACGATTAAATATTCAAAACAAGAGATGAACTAACATTAAAAATATGAATTAATAGAAACTAAATTATTTTTTTTGTTAAAACCAAATAATCAAAACTTCAATTAACTATTTAGCAAAGAATGCATTGTAATTAGTTTTTGAATTCATCATATGAGTAAAATTATTTTTCAATAAACAATATCTTAGGGTACATAAATTTATTCCATAAAAAGAGCGTTAGAGATTAAGAAAATTAGATCACAAAAGTAAAAAAATAAAATAACATAGTATTAAAAAGGCCATGCAAGTGATTGAGAAAGCACAATCAAAGTTATATCCTAAACAAAAATAAGCTTTCAAGACTATATTATAAAGAGTCGATCTGGTATAGCGGAATTATCCTTTGTGGACACCCCCGCCAGAATCGAAATAATTTTCCCATGTCATGCATTACTTGCAAATGTCAGACCAAGATGCATGATATTGTTAGCTATAACAAGTGATATACCATCAACGATTTTATTATGAGGTCGTACAACTCACTTTAGATTTGATATACCTCTTCAAACAACTGAAATAAACCATCACAAATATATCAAAGCAGAGCAATAGTGCTAAATTTATAAGGAAGCCAAATTGATAATATGGGATGAAGGGCTTATGGCTAAACGTCAAAGAATCGAAACAATTGCCTAGAGTTTTAGAGATATATTGGATATCAATGAACCATTTAGTGGAAAAGTAACGGTTTAGGAGGTGATTTCTGTCATGTACTATTAGTAGTTCCGAAATCGACGAAAGCAAAGACTACAAAAGCTAGGTAGTCAAAATTATACTTGTGGACTCAAATGAAAAAGATTCAAAACAAAAATTATAAAAGTAAGAACAGATCCAACATTCAGTGACTTCTTACTTCCAGTCGAAAATGACGAAGAGCACCCAATAAAAAATAATTTAGTTGTTCCAGAACACTTTGTTATCAATCCAAATGGGTAATAGTAGTGCATTTAATAAGAAAAATATTTTCATCAGTAGATTAAAACGTAATTTGTGCAAATTAAATGATAGAAATTAAAGAGTTATCTTAGCTAGCAGAAATGAATATATTGATCAATAAATAAAAGGTTGATTGCTAAGTTTTATGGTAAAAATAAAATATTTTTTAGTTTTGACTCAACCGAAGATGATCGATACCAACAATTACTACCAAGAAGAATACTTAAATACTTTAATATCAATGACTTTCTACTATCCAGGTTTGTTGTCAAGTTTATTATTTCTTACGTATGTTAGTGTCACCATATATATAATAGACTAAGTTAAAATTGACCTTCGATTGGATATAGATTGATTTTAAAGAAAAATATGCCCGTCATGCTACTGAAAACTTAGATCTACCGAATAGCTTATGTAATAGTACACAGTTAGTATATTGAAGTTTCGACAATAAAATCACATGCAGAAATTATGATACTGGTCAACGTGCTTCTAAGTACGTTTTTATCCTTGAAATCAACTTTCGTCTTCCAAAACTAAAGAATATCCTTTAAAATTTGTGTAAAAATAATTTTTAATATGCTTATGTTTTGTAATTATAATAAATAAAGCACAAGGACAAACATCCTAAATCTTGAACAATGTTTACAACAATATGTTTTCTTGCACGAATAACTATATGTTGCAATTTCAAGAGGGATATTAATATCGACAACAAGAGTTCTGGTTATGGCAGAATAACCAAATCATTAGAAGGAAACATGCACAAAAAAACATCGTCTACAAAGAAGTGTTCGGTAAGATATTATCATATTAGATACCTTTAAACAACAATACATAATTATCTAATTAACATGACTAAATTAATCATTTTTTTAAGTTCTAATGATGTCCTTTCATTTTGAATTCACGTATTATGCTAATGTAATAATATTTTTCGACATTTAGATAATTGTTGTATTATTATACATAAAATTTCTCTCATTAATTAATTATTTTTTATATTATTATACATAAAATTTCTCTCATTAATTAATTATTTTTTCCTTCATACAAATAAATATTTAAATCATCACGTGTCATTATTAACGTGCAACGCACGTTTATAGATACTAATAATAATAGTGTCATGTAAAGTCGAACATAGAGAGCATAATATGGTTAGCAACACTCGAAAAAAATGATCGAAACAAGAATACATATTATTTGCCCTCAAAATGAATAACAATTGAATTTGTACGCAGTTTTAAGGATATATGAATTAATTCAACACAAGTGATCAAGAATGTTAGATAAGCGAAATGGAGATAAGATAAATAACCAAACCAGTTGTGACGTTGAGTCCAGACACAGATTTAGGCTTAACAATAGTTTTGCCCTCGACCAGACCCTCGATTAGAAGCCAAATGTATATGAAGAGCTATGATTAAAATAAGAACTTTTCAATAACTAAGAAGCAGAGAAACAAGTTTGTATTGCCTTGATATGCATGTAACATTGTGTCACCCAAAGAAAAAAAACTACCCCTTTATATAGTAGAAGAGTTTCACCCTTAATACAATTCTAAAAAAGATATCCTCTTTCTCGTCGATTACTGATCCGCCGCCGATCTCGGGCGAGATCTGCGCCGTGATACCCGATGGGGTGCGAATATCACGGCCCCCTATTAGTCTTGTGCAACTATTGTCGTGTTTTTCGAGGTCTCGGAGCTCATTCCGATTTCGGGGAACAGTTGTCTTATCGGGCATTCCGTTCAGGTCTTAGTACAAGAGATCTCCAGCTTCAATTCCGATCCCATGTGGTCACGCCTAATCTTCGAAACGACCCACCGGGAAATCGGGGTATGTCGCGCCCTATTTTCTCGCAAAAGCGAGTTTTGACGTGTGACAACTCCTTTAAATGAGGTATTAAAGAGAAGAGTCACCACTAACGATTTTAAGGTACGTTAGGGCACATATTTTGCGAATAACTCTGTTTGACTAGTCAACGCCGCCAAAGATCGGGTAAGGGATCAAATTACCTCGGAGAGAAGGTGTTAGACACTCTTCGAGGTCCACAAACTGTGGGTCCAGACCGAACTTTAAACTATGTAGATTATGTAATTAGGCTAGGTGATCAAATAAATAAGAGAGATTAGAAGTCGAAGAGCTTTATTACGACATATGAGAATCAGTACAAATCTTAATATGACTACAAGGACACAACTACATTGGTCTATATTAAACGACTAAGTATAGATATAAAGTATATAAAAGGAAAAGGGGGGTCCTAAGTTTTTTAGCCTAAAAGATTACCCCGTGTAACGTAAATAATACTTCGCAACTTCCTTTAGGTAGGAGTTGCTCATATTATTCAGCGGGCACAAACTATCATCTCCTGCTATCCGATTGCTATGTTGGAGTTGTTTACCTAAAGGCGCTCTAATTCAATTCTAAGCTGCGTCCTATGCGTGCGTCAAAGTAAAGTCAGGTTTAGCAATCGATGTAACTGGTACAAATACCAGAAGCTAGGTCATAGAAGCATTACCCGTCCCATGCGTATGGTCCCAAGAGGCTTTGGACCTTTATTTGGGTGGTTCTAGACGTACTTAGGATGCTCAAAATGATAAAACTAGGCGACATTCAAAACAGTTAGGACTGCACATAATAGCAATGAAAGGCTCAAGTTAACCTCCACACATAAGCACAAAAGCACGCGATCAATCACAGAATTTTCAAATTATGCAGTGCACGTTGTTAATCGTTAAGTCTTACAGGCAGGATCTCTACGTGATTCTGACTTCCAGTATTAAGCAGCGTTCAGGAAAATTAGAACATTACAAGTCCTATAGGCATGACTACTAAGTGATTTTGGATTCCAGTATTATATAGGCAGTGCTGTAATTTTTGGACTAACGTATAGGCTAATTGAGCGTTGCAAGTCCTATAGACATGATATCTAATCGTCTTGCGTAAATAGGTAGTGGAGTCATTTGAAAAACACAGGATTAGTAGCGCCAATAAACATCCTATGGGGAGAATTTCTAACAATTGACAATTAGACTTGATTTTATAACACTTTCCCTATAAGAATGCTATCTAAGTGAGGCAGTACAAAAGCAGCATGAAGTGGTTGATTAATTAGTTGAGACCCTATAGTCATGGTATCTAGGTAAGCAAAGGTATTGCAATGTTGTATCCTATAGGCATATTATCTAAGAGCATTGGATAGTAGACATGGAAACAAGTGTAGTATATTTTGACAAGTGAAGTATGTTCGTAATTCTTATATGCATGCTCTCTATTAGTGTACAACACATTAAACTAGATAATATATAAGGCATGCTGAACGAAATGGCAAATGGACCACATAGGCCATATAGGCATGTTTTCTACCCTTTTATGCATGCATTGGAATATACTTGTTTCCCCCGATTTCACTAGCACCCCAATTATTCGCTATTACAAATTATAGGACCAAAATGGAATAATACGTACTCAAGGTGACAGAAATACAGACTGAAACAAATACATGCCCTATCAAACAGTATAGGCCCGCTACAAAATAATCTAGTGAATTTTTGGGCCTTCAGCAACCTCATCAACCAACAGACCCAAATCTCAGGTTTCCAAGGGCAGTAGAATCTTCCCAGGTCCAACAACACATATAGCCCAACAACAGGCCCAACAAATAACTTACTTGGCCAAATGGATGCCAAACTTAACCATACAGGTGACAAAACACTTATGGAATTGATTAACAACTTTTCACACTTAACTCCTAAAGCTGTAACTGACAACAGTTCTAGCCAAAACACATAATACAGGAAATACAGACAAGTTCACAAGGCAGATTCATGCTCGTATTTTCAGAAACAAAGCTACAATAACATGATTGACCATCATAGGATAATGGACTATTCCAAAAGAGTTTCAAAAGTAAACTATTTCAGAATTAGCCTAAAAGAACTTTAGACACAAGATTTAAACATGAAAATCTAATAGAGTCATAGACAAGAACAAGTAGAGCATAGACTTCACATGAAAGTTTTAACATGAAAGCTTAGTGAAGACAACATAACAGAACAAGTTCATGATCGAGCAATCACTTAGTTGAGAGTGACAAAACTTTAACATGCATATTATCAGTTACAATACCATAAAGCTTATAGCAAACAAAAACATGTCAACTTCACATCAATAGGACAGACAAGCATCATACCTTATACTAGTTGGCCACTCATAGGAGAAAATGCTCTAAAGGTCTCAACGGATACTGAGGAACACAGGATTAAGCAAGTCAAAAACACAATAGAGTTGCAAACAACATGGAATAGGTCATAGCTTAACAGTAGAACTCCAGAAAGATAACAAGTTAGGCATAAATGTCTCTATAGGGATTAGAACACATTCTAGGTATGAGCTGGTTATTCATACTAGTACAGGACAAGGCAAGAAACAGAACTCAGAATAAGCAACAATAATAAGCATTCGAGCATATACATTAGCAGGCAGGCTTAAGAAGGCATAATCAAAGTAACAAATAGGCAAGTTGAACTACCAGAAGGCACATAGCCTCAAGAAGAGCTTCAAAACATATAATGGCATGTTGATTCATACAAATTCTTAGAGGCATAGATGTGCAGAGTAGGAATACAAACGGAAAGAAATGAAATTGCAAGAGTTATAGATACAATACCAGTTACAGAAGAACAAGTAAACAAGAGGATTCATTTCAGCAACACTTCGGTGTTAATAGCAAAACGAGCAGTAGAACCCAGGAATCTCAGTGCATCAGAGTTTCCAAGGGTTTCGAATGAACCCCGGACAGTACTCACACCGAGAAAGGTACGAGAGTTGAATTTCGGTGGCCTTGGCTTTCAGCCAGCCAAAAGATGGAGCCTCAGAATAGTATAAGACAAGAAAGAATAAAAACACAGTAGTAGTTTTTAGCGATTAGATTATGTTCAAAGGGGATTAGGAGAGGAGTTTATATAGTGGTAGAAAGTGAAAGAACAAACATGGAAAAAAATCAATTAAGCACAAATAAGGAAAGAAAATATCTCATGCAAATCAAAGTTTGGCAAGAATCACTTTTGAGATTGGACTGGAATGATTTGAATCTTTGATTTTGGCGTTATTTCGTCTATATACTCTCAACAAAGAGCGATCTGCACTCTTGGTTTGATTTTCGGATGATTGAACCCTAATTAGGGTTTGAGATTCTCCACCTCCTTTACTGATTTAGGCAAGTACCTAGGTAACACCATAAACGGAAGACTAGTAATGAGAGGACATTAATAAGGTAAATATATCGTAGGTGGATTCGATCTCTGGGTTTGAATCGGATAAGAAACAAATAGTAGCAGCTAGGGTTTCTCAGAGAGGGAGAGAATGAGAGGGTTTAGTGGCAGCTGGTTGAGAAAAATGGTCTCTAGAGTTAGGGTGAGGAGTTATAAGGAATGGGGGAAGGTTATTGTAGGTCGTTGATCATCTGAGATCAACGACCGTGATTAAAGGGAAGTGGGGTTGGTCATAAGACGGGTCTCGACCGGGTTAGGCTAAAGGGTTGTCTGGTCTGGGTTGCTGAAGGCAAAATGAAACGGGCCAAATGTTTTTGGGCCTACTTTTGGCCTGAAATTCATATTAAAGTCGGGCCATAATTTAAATGCACGAAAATTTATTAAAAATAATTTATGAAAAGTAACTAACAAATGATAAAATATTATTTATGTAGTAAAATGCTTTAAAATAACAGTTTAACAATAAAAAATATTTAAAATGCTATTTTGAGCACAAATAGTGTAATAAAATATAATTATGCACATCATATAGGCTATTACTACAAAGTTTTGTAACATAGCTTAAAAAATACAAATATAATTATGTAAAATATTCTGAAACCAATATATCGATGAAAATAATAAATTTGGTTGATTAAGTCATCGCAAAATAATTTAAAGGGATAATTAGTAAATATTAAGTAATTTAAATGCGAGAAAATAAATTTTAAAGCTTTAAAAATTATAGAAAATGCTCAATATGACTCTTGTAGACTAAGTAATGATGCAAATGATATTTTCAAAGTATATATACTATTTGAAAAAATATGATGGCAAAGTTGGGTATCAACAGCTGCCCCTCTTTACCCCAGAATGATGAAAGAGTTGTCGGGTATAGAAAATGATGACCAATTTTGTCCGAAGTGAGTGATGAATGATGTATTTTGAAAAAATGGGGGCCAAACCCTGGTTTTTGAGTTGCTTACACATCCTGGTTTTACGGGAATCAGGCCGTGTGTAGTTCTGGATCCAACGGCGAACGTAACCGATAGAGTTATTATAGGAGTGGTCGTATGTTTCGAAAAGGTTCTTTTTGGGCAGGATAGTGTCATAGGTAACAAATATTTAGGTAGGGTCATGAATGAGAATTTGGACGTTACGGGTGTGTCACAAGGCGGATATTTGAACGGTTAAAGAGTAAGGGTAGTCAATTACTAGTTGTCAAGGATGTGATTATTGTGAATGGAAACCAGAGCGAGGATTGCTCATGTTTATATAACGGTTACCTCCCGAGTTACCTGCAAAACTTAAAACACGGTGCATGAGAATATATATGGGTTATTGCGATAATTTAAACATGATGCAAATTCCCTTTGGACCATGAAGGTTGTCTTTGGACGATGAGGATGATGTCCTTAGACCATGACGTCCCGGGACATGAAGTGTATGATAAGGGATTTGCAGGCCATGAAATGGTGTCATTGGGCTATAAGGATGATGCCTCTGAACTATGACGCCTTTGAATAATGATGTGCAGTTTCGAGGGATCCTCAAGCCATGGAATGGTGTCTTAGGGTATGAGGATGGTGCCTTTGGACTATGACGCCTTCGGACAATGTGGCAATGTTTCAGCCCATGAAAATGCAAAGATATGGTGATATTGATCGTTTGATAGAGGAAACAGGTGATGCTTAGTCGTATGCGAGGACGAGACAAGACAAGGCTTAGTCTTGTATAAGATGAGGGTAGTGCATAGCCCTATACGAAGAAAGGAGATAGGGCTTATCCTTATGCAGTGTAGCGGAGACAACGTTTAATCATGCAAAGAGAGGCAATGTTTAGCCTTATACAGTAATGGAGGCAATGCTTAGCCTCATGCAAGGAATGGAGACAGTGCTTAGTCTCAAAGAAAGGCAGTGTTTAGCCTTATGCAAGGTGAGGGCAGTGTCTAGCCCTATGCAAGTAGCGGAGATGATGCTTAGTCTCATGCAAAAAAGGAAGTGCTTAGCATCATGCAAAAAGGAGGCAACGCTTAGCCTCATGCAAGGGATGGAAACAGCGTTTAGTCTCATGCAAAGGAAACTCAATGCTTAGCCTTATACGATAATGGAGACAGTACTTAGTCTCATGAAAAGAAAGGCAGTGTTTAGCCTTATGCAGTAATGGAGGCAGTGCTTAGCCTTATGCAAGGAATGCAGACAATGTTTAGTCTCATGAAAAGAAAAGGCAATGCTCAGCCTTATGCGGTAATGGAGACAGTGCTTAGTCTCATGCAAGGAAAGGTCGTGTTTAGCCTTATGCAGCAATGGAGGCAGTGCTTAGCCTCATGCAAGGAATGGAGACAATGCTTAGTCTCATGCAAAGAAGGCAGTGTTTAGCCTTGTGTGATGATGAGGTCAGTACTTAGCCCTATGCAAGAAAAGAAATGAACAACTGTGAGAGAGTAAAGTATTTCTTTGCTTGATGTGTTTGCGTTTGGTAACTTTGTCGTTATGAAGATAGTGATTTTAATATGCGTAAGTATTTGCGAATATTCCTGTTATGTTCATTGTGCCTTCATTCAAAGAAAAATTATGAGTTTTGCGGGGACGGTTGGTTCGTGCTCTCGATTTCCTTGATTTGCCTTTTGCCTTGAGGCCTTGCTTGAGTTACCTCGGGTAACGTCTGGCTGCCATGAAAACAAATTTTCAAAAAACATGCATGTAGTTGACAAATTATTTTTCAGAAATGAAGTTGTTTGAAATATGTGATAATACACGAGATCAAATGATTTTGATGAACTGATTACTGTGACGCATTTTGAGACGTTGCAACCTCCTTGCCTCAGAATTTTGAGGATCTGCCCTAGTTTAAATGCATACTTCCGGCAATACATTCTTTGGCGGTTCCAAACGTAATAAAATCCGGCAAAATCGAGATTTTGCCCTAGTTTCTGATCATGGGGAAATGAAGATTTTATTATGATGTGACCGAACCCACAAGGCTGCCTACGTATCCCCTCTTAAACGGGAATCACGTCAAGTGTAGTTTAGTTACATCAAATAGAAAGTGAAAACAATCTTAAACATAGTATCTCTTGACTGCGTCCGAATTGATAGGTTTTGGCCAAATCTCTCCGTCCATTTTTACAGGTATAAGTGCTCCTCCTGTCAATACCCGGTGAACATATAAGGGCCCTGCCAGTTGGGTGAGTATTTCCCCTTGGCTTTATCCTGATGTGGAAGATTCGCTTTAGCACCAATTGCCCCAGTGTAAATTGCCTTGACCTGACCTTTTTGTTGAAAGCTCTTTTCATTATGTTCTGGTAGAGTTGACCGTGACATATCGCATTCATTCTCTTTCCATCAATGAGAGCTAGTAACCGTTCTTTTTTGCAAATCTTTACTCCTACCCAATTCCTCTTACTAGATTTTAGATATTAAAGAACATGCATGTATGGTTCAACTTATATTTTCAAGAATCAATTTATGAGAACCCCCTTTTTGTCTAAATTTGAAAACCAATGAAAAAGGTTGGGGTTTTTACCTGCAAGAACGAAGATGAAGATAATTACTCGAAATTTCCAGGACTGGGTGACTTTGAAAATCAAATTGATAAAGATGAGACTTTCTCTCTCAAGAATCCTCCCTTCCCACTCTCTACTTTTGTTCAGAAAATGGGTTAAAATGAAGGGTTAGGGTGTTTTATTGAAAAAGGGGTCGGGTTGAAAAATTAGAAACATTGGAGCCCCGACGCAGAATACGGTCAGGAATGCGATCGCATTCCTGACATGCGGTCCGCAGAATGGACCGCAAAAGTGCTCCCAAAATCTGGTCATTTTGTCTGGGTTTGCGGCAGAAATGCGGTCCGCATACCCGTTCTGCGGTCGCATAATGCACCGTAGAACTGCCCTTTACACTATTCCAAGATAATTATGCGACGACTATGCGGTCCGCATATCAGTTATGCGATCGCATAATGGACCACATGTTTGACCTCAAATTTGACTAACACACTGACTCACTTTGCGGTAGAAATACGGTCTGCATACTTGATTCGCGACTGCATTCTGGACCGCATAATAGCACCTTTCTGGAAAACTTTGGTTCTTGATTTTTAAATGCTTAGATCAGTACAAAGGGTCCGAACACATATTCATTACTTGGCACTATGAGTTCTAAGTTTTAAGCACAAGTTTTTACGGGGCCTTACAACAACGCAACATAAGGACAGTAATTCGGAGGATTTAGAGGATGATATAATACCTGAGGAAATTGTCAAAAAGGTAGAGGATTTTGAAAAGCAACCAAAGTCTAATCTGGAAGAAACCAAGGCCGTTAACTTAGGGGATTCTGAAACGGTCAAGGAAACTCGCATAAGCATCCATTTATCACCGTCATAGAAAAAAGAGTATATCAGTTTTCTAAAAGAATATGAAGACATCTTTGCATGGTCCTACGACGATATGACTTGTTTAACCACATCCATAGTAGCTCACAAGCTACACACCAATCCCATGTGTCCACCAGTGAAGTAGAAGCTCAAAAAGTTCAAGCCGGATATTTGTCGATTTGGAGTACTAGAGTCAATCATTACTGACAATGCCACCAATTTCAACAGCAATTTGATGAAAGCCATGTATGAAACATTCAAGATCAAGCATAGTAACTCTACGGCATACAGGTCGCAAATGAACGGAGTTGTAGAAGCCTCCAACAAGAACATCAAGAAGATATTGAGGAAAATAGTGGACAATTACAAACAATGGCACGAGAAGCTACCATTTGCTTTACTTGGGTATCGTACCATAGTTTGTACATCAACTGGGGCAGCTCCCTACCTACTGGTTTATGGTACTGAAGTCGTTATCCCCGCCAAAGTAGAAATTCCTTCTTTTTAGAATCATACAAGAAGCTGAGTTCAGCAATGCGGAATAGGTACGGAGCCGGTATTAAGTTCGGATTGTATTTGTGAACTTCAATTCTAAGATATATGTGTTAACTTGTGAACTAGATTGAAGGTACTAGGCTGATTGGTGAATTGAAAGTAGAAGTTGAAAAGGAAAATTCGACTCCAGGTATGTATGGCTAACTTTAACCTTTGTAAAGTCACCCTGTTTGGTGTACGAGTAATTGGTATGCGTTTCTTATGTGGACTATTTGTGAATTTTGTTTGCTTCATGGGTGTTAGGGCAAGATGGTCTATTTCATGAATTGTTGTGACTTAAATTGTTATTGTTGCTGTGAAATGATATTCGGGATGGCCTGAAGCCATGTGATTGAACTGTGAACTATTGTTGTTGTGTTAAATGTGAATGTCCGGTGGGATCGAGTTGCGCGCTGCAACACGAAGTTATAAGGTGTGGGTTGTGGTGATAAGGGTGGCCGAGGTAATAAGGGTGGACGAGGTAATAAGGGTGGAAAAGTGATCATATTCACTATTGAAATGAAAATGTATGAAACTCTTGAGTATGAAATGATGTTGAAAGGGAAAAAGGAGAGATTGTGAAACTTGTTGGCTTTGGTTGTTCCTTCATGTGAATTGGATTGTTGATTCTATTACCGTTTCGTATCTGTGTATTGATTGATTTTACTTGGGGTAAAGTTTGTTCATACATACCAGTACAATTCAAATGTACTGACGTCCCTTTTGCCGGGGGCGCTACATTCTTGTTATGATTGTAGGTGGTTCTATAGCACGTACTCCAGTCCACCGACAGTAGCACCTCCTCCACTTTCCGTCAGCTGTATTGGTGAGCCCCTTTCCTCTCGGGGCCCTGCGTGGCTCATGCTGCTTCTCTTCCCGGAGTCTTATTTTTGGTATTTGTGTAAGGTATAGCCGGAGCCTTGTTACCGGCAAGTATTGTAAAACTCTTTTGTATCTCTAGAGGCTTCGTAGGCAGGAAATGTGAGTTATGTACTTATGTATTTTGTAATTGGGCAGTATAACTTGTAGACCACGTAAAGCAAGAATGTGTTTAATCATAAACAGCTATTTCACTTGAATAATGGGTATAGAAATCACGGGGTAACACGTGGGTTAGGAAAGGCACCCAGGTCAGCTTGACTGGGGCTACCCGGTGGCGCCCCTCGGTTTTGGGGCATGACAGTTGTCTCATTACATGTCACAGTCGTAGGTTCATCGGATAGGTAACAATTATGCTGAAAAGAAAAATGTAAAAAGACAATAATGAATACGAAAAGCAGTAATGCATTAATAATTTTAAAAACGTCAACAAGTGCAGCTCGATGGCTCGAGCAATTATTTCAAAACAAAATACTGAAAAATGTCTCAAATGCTCAAAACTATTTTTAAAATAATTCATGCTAATTTTCCAGGCTACCCAGGAACTCGATGGGCCTGGGATGGTGCAACGGTCCAGTTCTTGAGAACAACTCCTTCCTCCATGGTCTGAATGGTAAAATCTTCCCCCTCCTCCTCCTCTCAACAATTGTACTGTAGTCCATGTTTTCTTCATCTAGAAATAGCTTCCTCATGCCGACCAAAACCTCATCTTCCTCAGATCTTCACATCATGTCAGCTTGATAGAATCTCTGGTGCAGGGTGGTACCGGTTGTTCCGGTGGATAATAAGGAGCATGCCATGGTGGTGGCCAATATTGGTATTCTTTCCATGTGTATTCGTATCCGAGTCCAAAGTCGTACCATGGTCTTGTACGGGTTTGGTGATCCCTTGGAGATTTTTGCCGAGACCTTTGCCGGGTTCATACCCCATCCATAGCAGTCTATCTTGTTGCTCCACCATCGGTCCTTTTCAATTGCGTTGACTCGTTTGATACGATGGTATGTTTCTCCACCAGCTTCTTTCTGTTTTTGATGACCAACACAGTTTGACTGGTGTAGATGGGGTTATTTCTATCTCCATGGGTGATCACTTCTTGATGATTCCATTCAAACTTCACAGCCTGATGCAGAGTCGAAGCCACTGCCTAGGCAGCATGTATCCAGGGTCGTCCCAACAATAGATTATAGGTAGCAGATATGTCTAGCAATTGGAACTCGACGTTAAACCAAGTCAGACCCATTTGTAGACTGAGGTTGATTTATCCAATGATGACTCTCTTAGATCCATCAAACACCTTCACATTCATGCTTCCCATCTGTATCTTGTGCATGCCTTTACCCAGTCTCTTTAGCGTAGTCAATGTGCATATGTTGAGACTTGAACCTCCATCTATCAAGACCCTGGCGATGAACTTATCTTCAAATTGCACCGTGATGTGTAGCGCCCTGTTGTGACTCAGTCCTTCTGGTGGTAATTCATCTTCATGAAAAGTGATTTTATGGCTCTCCAATACTTCTCCGACCATGTTAGCCATCTCCCCACTAGTGATGTTGGTGGGTACATAAGCTTCACTCAACACCTTTATTAGAGCATTCCTATATGTGTCTGAGTTTTGCAGCAGTGATTAGATGGATATCTAAGCAGGAGTTTTATTCACATGATCAACAATGGAGTACTCCCTCACTTGTACCTTTCTCCAAAGGCCGTCAGTGCCAGTCTCGACAACATGCGGCTTAGGTGCAACTTCCTTGCTTGTTCCTCCCAGATTCTTAGGCGTATAAACTCTGCTAGTTCTAGTCATACCTTGCGCCACACCTGTTTCCTCTATTTTTTCTTTTCCTTTTTTTTCTTGCTTTCGCAATATAGTCCCATGGGATGGAATCTGACTTGTAGGATGGTGTGGGAGCTACCATCACAATGAAGGGTGTAGTTACCTCGACTTCAAACGGCACCTGGGTCCATACCACAGCTGGTGTGAGGGTGACTGGAGATGTTTTAGGAGCATCTCCCTCTCGAATGAGTCCGCCAGACTCCTCTTGATCCCATTCTTTGCCAGTCTCTATCATATTCACTCCTTCACCTCTATGATCCGGGAGAGGGTTGTTACGAACATTTGGTGCAACTTCCTTTTCCTGTATGACCCTAGTGTCGATCATCATCTAAATTTTGTCTTTCTACGTGCGACACTCATCAATGGTATGACCCTTCATGCCTGAATAATAAGCACATGTTTTGTTGGGGTCAATCCATTGGGAGGAATTTTCCGTAACAACAGCATGGATGGGAGTAACATAACCAGCAGCCTTTAGTCTCTCGTACAGTTGGTTGGGTTCAGCAATTGGAGTGTATTGTCTAGGCGGACTGCGGTCGAAATTTGGTCGTGGCTTCTGGTAGTTTTGGCGGGCGGGTAGTGGTGAATGGTAATATGCAGGTTGAGTATTATTGGCATGGTAGGTGGTAGTAGGCTGTTGGTATCTGGGGGGTGAAAGTTGATATGTGGGTGGAGGTGCTTGGTATGTGAGAGGAGACTTAGGACCCTGGGTTACCATCACGGCACCTACTTCTTTCTTCTTCGTAATACCTCTTGATTGCAAAGCTTTATTTGTGGCCTACAGTGCCTCAAAATTGGTCACCATCCCATTCTCAATTCCTTCTTCTATTCTTTCTCCTAACTTGACTGCGGGTCTTGAGCTCTGACAATGAACTTGTTCATTCATTTTTCTTCAAGTGTTGGCCTTACCTTTGCGGCCTCTGATCTCCAACAAGTAGCATACTCGCGGAAGGTTTCTGTCGGCTTCTTCTTGAGGTTTTGAATGTAGAAAATGTCTAGCGCATTTTTTATGTTGAACCTGAATCTATCTATGAAGCCTGACGCCATACTCACCCAACTAACCCACTTCCTTGGGTTTTGACTAATATACCAAGACAAGACATCTCTTGTGAGGCTTCGCATGAACAGTTTCTTGCAGATTTGTTCATTCTTGCCTACTCCTACAAGCTTGTCACAATACGTTCTCAGATGTACTTTTAGATCATCAGCTCCATCGAACATTTCAAACTTGGGATGTTTGTAACCCTCCGTAGTTCCACATCCGGCTGAATACACAGGTCGTCGTCGTTTAGACCTTCAAAACTTTTATCACCCTTAACACTCTGAACTCTACCAGTGAGCTTCTTGAGTTCCTCCGCCATGTTCTTAATGAGTAGGTCCTTCTCAGTCGATTCAGGTATGTATAGGGTTTGTTGCGGGGTGTGGGGTAAAGTTTCCACATAAATCAGATTGCTTTGACGGATTCCTGGAACTTGGGTATAAGGGTGGTCATTGGTCGAGTTTTGGGGGTCGGGAGTAGGTTGTGGCTCATTCTAGGGAGTGCGATAAGTAGTGGTTTGGTGGGTATTGAGTTGGATGATGGTGGTGTTATTGAGGGGTCGGTACTGGTGGTGGGTTAAGGTTTTGGGGAGGTGCGGGATACTGGTGTAGTACGGGAGGATTTGGTTGTGGGTTTTGGTTTTGTGTGTTTTGTGGTGGTGTTTGGTTCTGGGTAGTTGGGTTTTGCTGGTTAATGTCGGGGACATTGATAGTGAGGGAGAGGTTTGCCAAATTTCGGACCTGCTCAAGCTCGCCTTGTAGTTCTAGGATTTTCCGCTCCAAACGTAAGAACAACTCATTCTATGCCGGAGTACTTCGACCATCTGAAGTTTCGACGTTTTCCGCCATAGTAGCGTTGTCTTTCCTGATACCAATCAAATCATCCATTTTCCCTTTTCCTTCGCCTTTGCCTTTGGGATCGCTTGGTGGAGGAGGAGGTGGAAGACCTCTGGATCTGGTGTGGTATGCTGATGATGCCAGTATGCACGAACCAACCTTTAGGATTGGGAATAATCAAAAAGAGAAGAAAAAGCAAAAGGTAATCAAGTTAGTAAGGTGAAATAAAAGAGTGTTTGCAATATTTAAACATGTTACACAAAGTCAGGAAATGATTCACGTCTTAATTTGGGGACCTCATTGTGCCAGAGGTAGGCCTAAGCGACACATAGGCTTGGAAATAGTTGATACCAACATTTTCGTCATTTCATTAATGCGAAAAATAAGTCAAACCTTTACTAAATGGACAATAATAATAATATTACTAATGGCATATAGCCTTATTACAATCGAAATCTAAAGCTAAGCTAGAAAGTAGTAAAGAACATCATTTCCTAGTCTACTTGGTCCCTGAAGGAGCTCCTCCATGCTTGACTCTTTTGACCCAATCAATCAGGTTGCCTAGATCGCGCATATCCAACAGTAAGTAAGCTTTTGCTAGCTGTCCTTCTCCACCATCCGTTCCTTGGAAATTCGAGAGTCTCTTTCTCATCTTTCCTTATATATCCATTAATCCTTGTTCCAATTATTCCAATCATTCTGTTGACTTCGTGGCAATTTCCTTCCATTGTTTTATCGCCTCCATGTTTACTTTGTGTTGTTCCAGATGTTTAGCTTCAGACTCGAACACCCTTTTACGCAACCTCTTATACTTAACCTGTGCCTCATCCACCTCATCTACGATCCTATCCTTTAAATTTACTCCTGGCCTGACATACCCTACTACGTCGTCCTCCAACCATGATAGATAGTAGTACATATGACCGGCGTGATACCTGTCTGGCTCAATGGTTTCTCTTTCCACAATGATCTTTTAGTTCCACATATGTTGTGCCTCGAACTTAAATGGAATGACGTCTCCTTTGAAATCTACCTTGTACTGGACCATGTTGGAAACCCAAGGTATGACCTGTTTTCTCCCCGCTTGTCTCATTACCCTTATGGGAGCATAAGGATAGATGCCTCGCAACCTGATCAGTACCAGATGAGTATTTCCCCTTGACCTGGTGATGAACTCACTACTAGGGAACCATTCAAACATCCAATGTACCTGCTCGTCTGTCAAATTGCTGAAGAAACGCACCCAACTTACAGCATTTCCAAGCTGTGCAAACCTGTCTAGGATAAACGTCATTCTTTTAGGGTGATGGTTGGCTATGTAGTCATTCAATGGCCTTCGCAGAAGCTATTGATGATACTCTCCTCTCTGAAAGTGTTCTAACAGCCAGACTTGTAGTAACAGATTAGAACCTTCAAAGTGTCCAAATCCTACTTGCACTGATCTAGAGCGTGGTACATCTCAGCTAAGATCATAGGGATGATGGTATAAGTTTTTCCCTCGACGCCCTCCATCAAGGTCCTGGCGACCATGGCTAAGAGAGTATGAATCCTTCCTCCCTTCATTGGAAATATCAACAACCCCAAGAAGTAACAATGAATACATAAATCCGATGTGCATCCAACGCAAAGAAGTAATGACGAGTTCATCATGATGAAGACGATACGACTTGCTATGCCCGTAACGCTCGTAAAGAAATTCAAAAGGGATGTATGATTTCTTTAAACAGAGCAGCTCATCCTTTTTCTTAAAACCCAACATCTTCAGAAAACCGCGGGGAGTGCGATTCTCTGGTACCAATAATCCCGGACTATCCCATGGCAACTTAGCGAAGCCTCCTATTTCTTCTAGGGGAGGAGTCATTTCTATATTGCCAAATCGAAAACGACTCTTTTCTCATCCCAGAACATGGTACGACCTCAATCAATTCCCTATTTGGTCAAACGTTTAGCAAGGATGGCAGGTCACCAAGTACTCATCTTACATGATTCTTGTCGCAAGGTGGAAGGTCTTTCCACCAGTCAAGTAGTAAAGGTAGGATGTTTTGGACTATACCGAACCTGGGGATTTCATGCTTCGTTTTCTGCAAACAAACAAAAGTTAGCCCTTCCCCCTCCAGATTGACTACTTTCGCAATATTGATCAATAAAGTTGGCACATTTTCTCCAAGTAGTGCACATAATATGATAGTGTCCATTGGGATTGTGGAAATCCCGTCGGACTTTGGACAAGGTTCATCTTAGCTGGTTGTTACGTTAATAACACTCCAACCCGTACTAGATTTAACATGATTCATGTACATTTCAAGTTGGAGTAGGTTTTCTAGAATGGTCTAGACTGGTACTCCCAAGTGGACAACTTGAGAAGGAAAGGCACGGGATCGTCGATTGCACCGCTGGTCGACTAGTCTAGCGCAAATAAGCCTTTCCGATTTAAAAGGGTAATTTTCGGAAGAGCGGGGACACTCATCAAACGCCGCTATGTTGATAATTGGCACGAGTGGAGTATGATGTGGAGCATGCTTTATGCAGAAATAATAACACGTTACCAAGTATTTGCATGATAAAATATGTAAAAGCAGTAAATAAGATAGCAAAAAGTAAACATGGAAAGAATAGGGAAGAAAGACAAAAGAAAGAAGTCAGTTTAGTTAATAAAAATATATCCGGGAATGTAATAAAGCAGGTAAGGAAGTACGGATGGGAAAGGCATGATATAGCAGTTTAGACAAGATAAAAAGAGATGAAAAGGGTCATAGAAAATAAAGGTGAATAGGGGAAAGGGTGTGCATATCATAGTATATTTAAGCAAATAAAGGTGAATAGGGGAAGGGATGTGCATGTCATAGCAAATATAAACAAATAAAGGTGAAGAAGGGAAAGGATGTGCATGTAGCAAAGAAAGTAATCCACATAAGTCAAATTTATTATGGTAAGAGCCTAAGTGTAAATCCCCAACAGAGTCGCCATGCTGTCACGCTTCGTTTTCTCACGAAAGCGGTTTTCGACGTGTGACAACTCTTTTAAATGAGGTATTAAAGAGAAGAGTCGCCACCTAACGATTTTAAGGTGCGTTAGAGCACCTATTTTGTGAATAAGACTGTTTGACTAGTCAACGCCACCAAAGATCGGGGTATGGGCTCAAATTACCTCGAAGAGAAGGTGTTAGGCACTTTTCGAGGTCTACAAATGTGGGTCCCGACCGAACTTAAAACTATGTGGATTATGTAATTAGGCTAGGTGATCAAATCAATAAAGAGAGATTAGAAGTCGAAGAGTCTTACTATAACATATGAGAATCGATACAAATCTTAAAATGACTACAAGGATACGACTACATTAGTCTATATTAAACGACTAAGTATAGATATCAAGTATATATAGGGAAAAGGGGGGTCCAAAGTTTTTTAGCCAAAAGGATCACCCCGTGCAACATAAATAATACTTCGCAACTTCCTTTAGGTAGGAGTTGTTTATATTATTCAGCGGGCACAAACTATCATCTCCTGCTACCCGATTACTATGTTGTAGTTGCTTACCTAAAGGCGCTCTAATTCAATTCTAAGCCGCGTCCTATGCGTGAATTACCCGTCCCATGCCTATGGTCCAGGAGGCTTTGGACCTCTATTTGGGTGGTTTTCTAGACGTACTTAGGATGCTCAAAATGATAAAACTAGGCGACATTCAAAACAGTTAGGACTGCATATAATAGCAATGACAGGCTCAAGTTAACCTCCACACATAAGCAAAAAAGCACGCGATCAGTCACAAATTTTTCAAATTATGCAGTGCACGTTGTTAATCGTTAAGTCTTACAGGCAGGATCTCTACGTGATTCTGACTTCCGATATTAAGCATCGTTCAGGAAAATTAGAACATTGCAGGTCCTATAGGCATGATTACTAAGTGATTCTGGATTCTAATATTATATAGGCAGTGCTGTAATTTCTGGACTAACATATAGGCAAATTGAGCGTTGCAAGTCCTATAGACATGATATCTAATCCTTTTGCGTAAATAGGCAGTGGAGTCATTTGAATAACACAAGATTAGTAGCGCCAATAAACATCCTATGGGGAGGGTTTCTAACAATTGACTATTAGAGTTGATTTTATAACACTGTATCCCTATAGGCATGCTATCTAAGTGAGGCAGTACAAAAGCAGCATGAAGCAGTTGATTAATTAGTTGAGACCCTATAGTCCTGGTATCTAGGTAAGCAAATGTAGTGCGTTGTTATATCCTATAGGCATATTATCTAAGAGTGTTGGATAGTAGACATGGAAACAAGTGTAGTATATTTTGACAAGTGAAGTATGTGCGTGATTCTTATAGGCATGCTCTCTATTAGTGTACAACACATTAAACTAGATAACATATAAGGCATGCTGAATGAAATGGAAAATGGACCACATAGACCCTATAGGCATGTTTTCTACCATTTTATGCATGCATTAGAATATACCCATTTCCCCCGATTTCACTAGCACCCCAATTATTCGTTATTACAAATCACAGGAGCAAAATGGAATAAAACGTACTCAAGGTGACAAAAATACAGACTTACACAAATACAGGCCATATCAAACATGATAGGCCCGCTACAAAATAACCTAGTGAATTTCTGGTCCTTCAGCAACCTCATCAACCAACAGACCCAACTCTCAGGTTCCCAAGGGCAGTTGAATCTTGCTAGGTCCAACAACACATATAGCCCAACATCAGGCCCAGCGAATAACTTACTTGGCCAAATGGATGCCAAACTTAACCATACAGGTGACAAACCACTCATGGAATTGATTAACAACTTTTCACACTTAACTCCTAAAGCTGTAACTGACAACAGTTCTAGCCAAAACACATAGACAAGAATACAGGAAATAGAGACAAGTTCACAAGGTAGATTCATGCTCGTATTTTCAGAAACAAAGCTACAGTATTAGGATTGACCATCATAAGATAGTGGACTATTCCAAAAGAGTTTCAAAAGTAAACTAATTCAGAATTAGCCTAAAAGAACTTTAGACACAAGATTTAAACATGAAAATCTAATAGAGTCATAGACAAGAACAAGTAGAGCATAGCCTTCACATGAAAGTTTTAACATGAAAGCTTAGTGAAGACAACATAACAGAACAGGTTCGTGATCAAGAAATCACTTAGTTGAGAGTGACAAAACTTTAACATGCCAAGTATCAGTTACAATACCAGAAAGTTTATAGCAAAAAAAATGTCAACTTTACATCAATAGAACAGACAAGCACCAAACCTTATACTAGTTGGCCACTCATAGGAGAAAATGCTCTAAAGGTCTCAAGTAATACTGAGGAACACAGGATTAAGTAAGTCAAAAACATAATAGAGTTGCAAACAACATGGGAACAGGTCATAGCTTAACAGTAGAACTCCAGAAAGATAACAGGTTGGGCGTAAATTTCTCAACAGGGATTAGAACACATTCTAGGTATGAGTTGGTTATTCGTAATAGTACAGGACAAGGCAAGAAAACAAACTTAGAATAAGCAACAGTAATTAGCATTCGAGCACATACATTAGTAGGCAGGCTTAAGAAGGCAGAATCAAAGCAACAAATAAGCAAATTGAACTACTAGAAGGCACAGAGCCTCAAGAAGAGCTTCAGAACATATAATGGCTTGTTGATTCATACAAATTCTTAGAGGCATAGATGTGCAGAGTAGGAATTCAAACGGAAAGAAATGAAATTTCAAGAGTTATAGATACATTACCAGTTACAGAAGAACAAGTAAACAAGAGGATTAATTTCAGCAACACTTCAGTGTTAATAGCAAAACAAACAGTAAAACCCAGGAATCTCATTGCATCAAAGTTCCCAAGGGTTTTGAACGAACCACGGGCAGTGCTCACACTGAGAAAGGTTCGTGAATTGAATTTTGGTGGCCTTGGCTTTCAGCCGGCCAAAAGATGGAGCCTCAGAATAGTATAAGACAAGAAAGAATAAGAGAACAATAGTAGTTTTTAGCGATTAGAGTCTGTTCAAAGGGGGTTAGGAGAGGGGTTGGTAGAAACTGAAAGAACAAACCTGGAAAACAATCAATTAAGCATAAATAAGAAAAGAAAAATATCTTATGCTAATCAAAATCAGTAAAGGAGGTGGAGAGTCTCAAACCCTAATTAGGGTTCAATCGTCCGAAAATCAAATAAAGAGTGAAGATCGCTCTTTGTTTAGCGTATATAGACGAAATAACGCCTAAATCAAAGATTCAAATCATTCTATTCCAATCTTAGAAGTGATTCTTGCCAAACTTAGGCAAGTACCTAAGTAACACCATAAACGGACGACCAATAATGAGAGGACATTAATTAGGTAAGTATATCATAGGTGGATTCTGTCTCTGGGTTGGAATCGGAGAAGAAACAAGCAGTGGCGGCTAGGGTTTCTCAGAGAAGGAGAGGATGAGAGGGTTTAGTGGTGGCTGGTTGAGAGAAATGGTCTCTAGAGTTAGGGTGAGGAGTTATAAGGAAAGAGGGAAGGTTATTGTAGGTCGTTGATCATCTGAGATCAACGGCCGTGATTAAAGGAAAGTGGGGTAGGTCATAAGACGGGTCTCGACCGGGTTAGGCTAAAGGGTCATCTTGTCTGGGTTGCTGAAGGCAAAATGAAACGGGCCAAATGTTTTTGGTCCTGCTTTTGGCCTGAAATTCATATTAAAGCTGGGCCATAAATTAAAGGAATTATTATCTCCTATAGCAAAGGTTAACACCTTATTTATTTTAAATAAATACCATTTAAAAAAATTATATTCTATAGATACCTTTTAAGGTTTATAGCAAAATATTTAATATGGTTACCTCCTAGCCCTAAGCCACTAAATACGCTAATCAGTTACACTATTTTCTTTCTCTCTCTACTTTGATACATCCCATTCTCTTCCCCTATCCCATTAAAATTTTCGATCTCCTCCTCCTTCCACCGGATTTGTGCAAAGCCCACTTCAGAAATTGCTCCGGCTCCCGCATCCGACGACTGCCAAGTCCACCGAAACTCTCCCATTTTGTCTTGCATACCTCCGCATTGTAACCAAAATTTCTCAAATATGCCATTACATTCCTCTGGAGTATCAATTTATTCGATTTTGCACATGAAAACACTTCCAATGCCTTAGCAATACAAGACGCCAATACATTACGGTACAAATCGAGATCGCTTTGGCCATTGTTTTCAGGATAACCGAAAACGAGATCGGAAAGACTAGGTGAAGCGACATCATCATGATCGGCGTGAGCGCTGTGTTCGCTTTCGCTTTAATTGAGGAAGATCAATGTATGCTGCTCGGCATTTAATTGATTTTCTGTTAATATATTTCAATGTATTTTCATGTATTTCATTGTCTTTTTTTCATTGTAATTCAATGTATCTCGTTGTATTCCATGTATTTTATTGTATTCACTGTCTTTTTTTTCATTGTATTTTAATGTATCCCGCTGTATTATATGTATTTTATTATATTCACTGTCTCGCTATATCCCATGAATGTATTCATATGTTTTTATAATTTATATAATTTATGTATTCAGATGTATTATATAATTTCTCTGAAGATTGCTATGTTTTTGGGGTATTTTTCGATTGAGAATCTTTTTTATAACTGAAAATACAAAATTTGTGTGTTATAATTGAGTTTGTTGAGTTATATTAGGAGTCTATTATGTGAATTGATTCACTTTCCGTTTTAAAAACAGTGTAATCCCCTATTTCACGCCGTGAATACAGTCGAATACAGTTTAATACAATAATTTGTCCAGCTGTAATTCCATGTATCACTCCATGAATACAGTCGAATACACTCGAATACAACAACTGATTAGCTGGACTTCCCTGATTCACGCCTATTTTTGCTACTGTATTCATGAATACAATAGCTTAAATACATCAAATGCATCTTATAACCACACAAAAGGTATTTATTATCCGTAATATAGCAAAAGGTATCTATAGATGGATAATTACTACCAAAAGATAGTGCTTTATGAAAATTGAAATTATTAAAAATAATTTATGAAAAGTAATTAACAAATGATAAAATATTATTTATGTTGTAAAATACTTTAAAATAATAGTTTAACATTTAAAAATATTAAAAATGATATTTTGAGCATGAATAATGTAATAAAATATAATTATGCACATCATATTTATTACTACAAAATTGTGTAAAATAACTTAAAAAATACAAATATAATTATGTAAAATATTCTGAAACCTATATATGGATGAAAATAATAATATGGATGATTAAGTCTTCACAAAATAATTTAAAGGGGTAATTAATAAATACTCTAGTAATTTAAATGCGTGAAAATTAATTTTAAAGCTTTAAAAATTATGGAAAATTATAGAATATGCTCATTTGACTCATGTAGACTAAGTAATGATGCAAAATGATATTTAGAAAGTATATATACTATTTGAAAATATATGAGGGCAAAATTGGGTATCAATAAGGTATATATTACCCCCGGTTTCACCCGTATACAGGTAGTCCCCTCGTTTCCCTGAGAGTAGGTTTGCCAAAATGATGGGAGACGATAGATGAATGCCGGTTCCTTCCTTCGCACGTCATAATCGAGATGACGGATAAGCTGAAACGTTCTATCAGTCGCGTCGTTCTGACTTCGGACACGTGTTTTTCATCGACTAGTTGCCTTCGAATGCGAAACATCGCTTATTTCCTCTATAAAAGCTTCTACTATTTCTATTGTTTCTACTTTCCGACCCAAGCTTCCACCTTAGAATTTTCTAGAGGCTAATCTTTATATCTTCATCTTTTGATCTTCAAATCTTCATAATTGTTCTTAGTTTTCCTACCCAAATCTTAATCCTACCTTCAATCTCCATACTCTTTTCTTCAACCTTTATACTTTTTCTTTAAATTTTTAAATTTTCTCAAATAGTAACGGCTAAAATTTCAAAATCAGTTCCTCAGCAGGCTGCCTCTTCGTCTTGCTCCCGAGGTGGCTGGCCCCGAGGCCTCCCCCGAGCCCTCCATTAAAAGATTTATACTTGGGGGTTGTTCAATCTCAGACGAATTCAAAGTCGAGAAGGCCTTATCCAAACAGGACCGGGGTGAAGGAACATGGAGACACATATGCTCCATCACCAAGGATACCCTTCCCATAGTCCGAGAAGACTGTAAATGAGAAGGAAAAGACGTGGTTATCTCGGGCCTGAGGATGATATTACCACTCATTTGAGGGGTATTTAAGTGTCTATGCTTACCCCTTCACGCTGGGCCCGGTGGACCCAATAGTTTTGGCCTTCTGCAAAAGATATGAGGTGTGCCTTGGGCAAATCCACCCGTCTCTTTGGAAGATCGTGATCTTCCTATGTTATTATGTGAACAACACCGAGTCCCCTCGGTTCACACTCGACGATCTACCTCGTCTATAGAGTCCTCGGATTTTCCGAGGGGGACTAATCAAGCTTACTCGCCGGGCCAGCAAGGCCCCCTTTTCGAGCATCGATAAGGATCGAGACCGAGGCTGGTAGGGATGCTTTGTTAAGGTGAAAATTGAAGATTTGATCCCTCCCGAATTCCTGCTATTTCTCGAGAAGTTGAATGCCTCTCGTAAGTGTAGCCTCCTCTTAAGTGTCAAGTTCCCTTTGTTTACTTTCTCATCATTAGTATTTGTGGTCGTGCAGTTGTTGCCCGGGTTCCCAATGCGGTCCCCCTGCTCAAGGAGGGGATCGAAGGCATCTGCCAATAGATGTCGTACTTCGAGCACTCGTGACACAAGCTTTTGAAGGGCCGATGGGAGGGCCCGTTCTCATGGTAAGGTTCTCCATTGAATAGTTATTGCTATGCCCCAAATTCACATAAGGCTGACCTTTCCTCTTTCCTTCACAGGTTTGCCTAAGACTATCGCAGTTAGGTCGCTAGAAGGGGACAAGGATGTGTCCTTGTCCGTTCCCTCCGTTACGGGGCATCCCCAAGTTATTGCGAAGGAGAAGAATAGAAAAAGGAAATCCTTGGGCTCAAAGAGGCCCTATGTGAAGATAAAAAGAGGACAGCCACTTGGGCTCGCAAGTGCAAGAAGAATTTCAAGTCCCGGGTACCGGACTCTAACTTGCTTTACCGGCTTAGGGACGAGCCTAGAGAAGATGATATTTTTATCGCTCACGGATTGAACCATGTTACGGAGCTGGTGGCAATCGAGGAAAATGGCTATGAAGACGATCTCCTCTCGACTCGGGAGACCGGAATCGAAATGGGGGCTGAGACCTCCCGACAAGCTACTTCCATTCCGAAGGAGGCAACCGGTGTAATAGGCATCATCAAGACGCCCCCATAGACCAAGTCCATGCTTAAGGAAGCCCAAGTAGGAAATGAAAAGTCGAGTGAAGGAGTTCATGGTGCGGACGACCCTCTTCACTCCTTCTTCGATGATGTGGACACATCCACTTTGGAAGATTTTTTTGGGCTGGGAGACTTGGAGGTCCCAAAGAAGGACGTGCCTTGGAAGCTGGTGGGCCGCGTTCAAGCCCAAAATTGGAAGCAGTTTCTGGCTCCGCGTATGGACCCCAGCCGCAAGAGAACAGTCATTCTTACGGTCCCGAAGGATGCTCGAGTTCTATCTGCTCCCATGGGCATAGCGAGCTACCTGTGATGCTTGGTGACCGAGGAGGAATAGACAAAGATGAACGAGGTAGGCGCGCCGTGTCTCTTCAACGAGGCACAACATGCGCTGAACCAGGTAAGGAATCAATAATACCTCTTGAATTCCACTTAGGTTTTGATATCTCTTACTACTTTCGTTATTTTTCATGCCTTGGTGCTTTACCATGAGAGCTTCCACCGATACCACTTCGAAATTATCTAGCTCGAGTTCGAGCTTAAGGAGCAGGCACGAAATAATGACATGTTCAAGCTCCTTAGTGAGCAACAAGACGGGGCCATCAAGGACCTTCAAGCCGAGCTAGAAAGGGCTCAGAATGAAGCTTCGACCTTGGGGCGGGAACATGCCGACCTATTAAAAAGGTAAATATCTTTGAAGCAAAAAATGAGGAGCTAGTTGTGGTGACTAACAACACAACCTCGCAGGTCCAATAGAAGATCGACCTAATCGATTAACTCCGAGTCGAGATGAACGAGGTCCAAGCCATGGCCGATGGGTGGAAAAGCAAAATGGACTTGCTGGCTTCAGAAAGGAAACCGCCAAGGAGAAGTTAGCATCGGTAGAGGTCCAACTCTGGGTGGCGAAGGAGAAAGCTGACAAGTGGTCTCAGCTGAATGACGATCTTCGAGCATAGCTGAACTCGACTGTCACAAAGCGGGACGCCCTCGGTAGAGAATATGAGGCAGTGAAGTCCAAGTTAGATACAACCTCCGCCGATGCCGAAGAAATGGTGTCCCAATACAAGGCCGATGTGGAGGCAGATGAGGCCTGCCTAAAGGCAAAAGACGCATATATGAAGTGGCTATCCCGAAGAGAGGCCCTCAAGGAGATCCACGCCCGAGGTTTTGATCTGTCTGTTGAAATCGAGGAAGCCAAAAAATCTGAGGCCGAGGCAAAGAAGCTTTACGAGCCTGAAGGTGCCGAAGGCTCTGAGGGTTCCGAAGGCTTTGGCGATGAGTCGGGCCCTAGTGAAGATTAGGGGTATATGCCTTAGTACTTTTTTAATTTTTGTCTTATGTACATTTTTTGTTTATTTTGAAACCGTTTTTATTGGGCCTTTGTACGTACATTCCGGAATATATATATATATATATATATATATATATATATATATATATATATATATATATATATATATATATATAATTTTCCTTTCTGGCAACTTCGAGTCTTTACTTTTTTAGCATCTTTTCAAAATTTATATCGTTGCAATATTTCTAATGCCTTAGCATATATCAGATGCAGTTATAGGGCATTCGTTTTTCAAAGGTCCGAATGGAGCCTGACATCGACTTTGTTTGATTGAGGCTTTGAAAACTCGGTGTGACTGGAAGTTCTTTCAAGATGCTTAAGTGACTTAGACGATGCTTTTGCCGAGGGTAACCTTTTAGTAGGTTTCAAATTTTTATAAAGGCCTTACTTTCTGATTACGAGCTTCGAACTTCTCCGAGCCATCTTTTAGGGTGGCCGTAGCCTTTTGTATTTAGGCGTTGCCTAATAGGTTTGGTGCCTCCAGGATTTAGTAGTCCAAGTTGCCCGTACTTTTTTCGGATAACAATCCTTGAGTAATGGTTGCCCTTTGGCTCGATAGTCCCCGAATAGGGGTAGCCCTTGGGCTTGATAGTCCCCGAATAGTGGTAGCCCGTGGGCTCTTAGAATCCGAGATTGAAGGAACAAGAAAATGTGTAATAGCAAGAGGGGAATTTATTTCAGTGTGTACATTATCGAAAGTGCGTAAAAGCTTGCATCAAGGCTAAAGTGGACTGTGTGGGTACGGTTCATACGACCGTTTGGCCCTTACAATGGATCCTAACCACCGAGCCTTAGCTCCTAACATACAAAGTTCTCTTTTTTCCTTACCAAATTTTCCTTCCTTGATCCGAGAGTAATGGCCCCCAGTATTCGAGGTCGAGTTTTGAGAGGGCTCGGATACTGTTGATGCAAAATGAATGCCCATTGACTCTGGTGTGAGACCGACCTTCTAACATAAGTTAGCACATTTTCATGTTGCCTCGTTAAAAACTTTGCCGAAAAGCCCATTTTGGGACAAAACCGGTTCAAGGGAAAAAAAGTGTAATGCGTGCTTTCAGACCTAATAGCCACATTCATCCTTGATCGTTAACCTTCAAATGTTAGTTCGATTCGTAACATGATTAAAGAGCGACTAAGTTCATACCTTAGTAGTAGTATCGCTTTAAGTATGCCATGTTCCAGTTGTTCAGTAGCTATACACCGTTTCCCACTTCGAGTTTTTACCAGCCTTTGCCGGTAATTTTGATGACTCGATATGGTCCTTCCTAATTCAGTCCCAGCTTTCCCTCGTTCGAGTCCCGGGTGTGCAATGTTACTTTTCTCAACATCAAGTCCCTGATCTTGAAATATTGGAGGTTGGCTCTTCGGTTGTAGTGTCTTTCTATCAGCTGTTTCTAGGTGGCCAATCGGACTATGGAGGCCTCATGCCTTTCATCCAATAGTTCCATGCTCGTGATCATGGCCTCGCCATTGACTCTTCGGTCGCATATTGGAACCTAAGTCTCGGTTCTCCCACTTCGACTGGTATTAAGGCTTTGACATTGTAAACCAGTGAAAATGGGGTAGCCCCGGTACTAGACTTTGAGGTCGTACGGTATGCCTACAAGACTTCGGGTAGGATTTCCTTCCAATTCCCTTTGGCATCGGTAACCTCTTCTTCAGGTTTTGAAGTATGGTTTTGTTCGTTGATTTCGCTTGTCCGTTTCCACTAGGGTGGTAAGGTATTGATAGTATTTTCTTAATCTTGTGATCCTCGAAGAACTTATTTACCTTGATGCCAATGAACTGTTTCCCATTATCGCAAACGATCTCGGACGATATGCCGAATCAACATATTATATGGTCCCAAATGAAGTCAATGACCTCTTTTTCCTGGACTTTCTCGAACGCTTGAGCTTTGACCCATTTGGAAAAATAATCAGTCATGAATTGAATGAATTGGACCTTACCGAGTGCCCACGGCAGGGCCCCGACAATGTCCATTCATCATTTCATAAAGGGCCATGGGGACAAGACCGAATGAAGTAGCTCTCCCAGTTGATGGATCATCGGTGCGTGTCTCTGGCAGCCGTCGCATATTCGTACAAAGTGCTTCGCATCTTTCTCCATTTCGGTCCAGTAATAGTCGTCCCTGATTAATTTTCGAACCCAAGATTCCACCCCCGAATGGTTCCCGCAAATGCCTTTGTGAACTTTTCTCAAGGAATATTCGGTATCTCCCAGCCCCAAGCATATGGCCAGTGGGCCGTCGAATGTTCTTCTGACTAAAGACCTTTCTGACAATCTAAATCTGGTAGCCTTCATACGCAGAGCTCTCGATTCTTTGGGGTCCGAGGGTGTCATGACCCAATAGGTCATCTAGAGTTTTAAGCCTTAATTCTATGTTTCAAAACCTCAAATGGATCCTTTTTGCCTTCCTCCATTTTCGTGCGTAGTCCATGTCTTTTTCTGGAAGGCTTTTATGTGAAATACTGATTAAAATGTGAATTCGTGCCTTAAAAATTCATTTGAGTTAACTTCGGTCAATATTTTGAGCAAACAGACCCGTATCAATGTTTTGACGGTCCCGTGGGTCCGTATCGTGATTTGGGACTTGGACGTATGCCCGAAATCAAATTCGGAGCTCCCTAGCTTGAGTTATCGCATTTTGTCAAAAATTTGAAGTTTAAAGGTTTAAAGAATTTAACGATTTGACCAAATATTTGACTTTATTGATACTGGGTTCGAGTTTTAGTTCGGAGCTTGGTATAGGTCCATTATTATATTTATGAATTGTCTACAAATTTTGGTGCAAAACGAAGTTGGTTTGACGTGATTCGGACGTCCGGTTGTTAAAATAGAAATTCTTAAGTTTCATTAAAAATTTCATTTGGTTTGGTGTCCGATTGATAGTTCTAGGTGTTATTTGGGTGTTTTGATCGCGCGAGCGAGTTTGTATAATATTTTTGGACTTGTGTGCATATTTTGTTTGGAGCCCCGAGGGCTCGGGTGAGTTTCTGATAGGCTACGGAGTGAATTTGGACTTAGAATATAGCTGGTGAAAAATCTGTTCTGGTGGAGGTCACTGACTTCGCAATTGCGAGGTCAGTGTTCGCAATTGCGAAGAGCCAAATTTCCTATATTGGACGCAATCGCGAAGAAAATGTTTGCATTTGTGAAGAGGGGGTGGGTCAGCTAAGATCGCATTTGCGATAAACAAGGGTCGCATTTGCAGAGGACCATAGTTCGCATTTGCGAACAAATCATTGCAAATGCGATGATAGCAGAGGTGTGAAGGTGTCACGCCCCAAACCTGAAGTGGCGTGGCCGGCACCTCGTACCATAATCGGTCCGAGCGTACCACTCTATAACTGTGAACTCTAGAGGGGCAACCCTTAACTTAGGTCGATGAGGCCATATTCTGAATCATCTGAAAATAATGTCTACAACCAGTAATACCGAACTAAATATCTACATAGGGCTGGTAAAGCCACAATACTGATATAAAAAATATACAGGACTCATCTACAAGCCTCTAGGGATAACTGAACTGTAACATGGTCGGGACAGGGCCTCGACCTACCCATCAAACCTGTATATATAAAATGGACTCCAAGGTATAGACCTGGTACCTCCGAGGAAGTGGAGCTTACCGACTAAGCTACAGTTTGACTTTGTCTACTAGGAAGCTCTATCCAACTATCTATTAGGACATGCTGGCATGAAATGTGGCGTCACCAACAAGGGACGTCAGTAAGAAATAATGTACCGAATATGTAAGGCAACAGAATAACTGAAAGCTAAAACTGAACTGATAATATAATAACTGAAAGTACCTGGGAGTCAAATATGATTTGAAAATATACTTACCTGCTGATACTGACTAATCTCTCTCAATATAGTAAGTAAAATAGCTGGCCGACCCTATAAGACTCGGTATGTGTAACTGCTCTACCATAGTAGGCTCGCTCATAGGCACTCGGCCATACTAAGCTCTGTATCTCGGCCATTCTGGGCTCACTCATAGGCGCTCGTCCACAGTAGGCTCGGTATGTAACTTACCATCTGATCAGAGGTTGCCCAATAGGGGCCTGCCCACCGATTATAGCTCGATGGTGGTGAAAATACTGTAATACTGTAAATATATAGACTCTCTGCTCGCTTGGCTGAAAGAAAACAAAACTAAACTGAATATGAAGTCTCGATAAGGGAGAATGCTGTAACTTATGAGACTAGGAAAATGTACATAAATTCAGGATTATGAACTTCTCTGTATGAATCGTTATCAAACACATGTAGTTACTGGATCATGCCAAAATAAAGGAAAGGTTTATACTTAACATACCTTAACCTTGTTGAGTCCTTAATAGCTTCCAAGAACCTCTTCAAACAACTCAACTCAGTCTACCATAGCATAAGGAGATTCAAAATCGATGCTGAGTAAAAGCTAAGTCCGTAACTTAAGCTAGTAGCTCGTTTATGTAAATTTGGGCAGCATCTGCCCTGTAAAAAGGGCCTTCTCCAATACCATATACCAACATCCCAAAAACACCAATCAATCTACACAACAACAAGTGCACAAACGTCACACACAAAACTACTATTTAACACGACGAGCGGCAAGCTTGGATTGGAACCAAACCCAAACTCTTTTTCCCATCTACCCTGTACTTACTAAACCATCAATAGGTCCAACATATAAACAAATATATTGATATGACATTCCAACCTTATATCCATCATAAAAGTAACATCAAACAGCCCCACACGATTAAACAACGACATGAACATATGTATTGTGTGGTTGCTTATTATCCGATTTACAACATCATCAACATACTCAATATATTGACAAGCAAAAAAACATTAGAACCAATCTCTTGCCCACGATTTCTAGCCATATGAAGTCATATACACAACTCCAAAATAGTCCAATAAGAGACAACAATATACAACTTCAAGTTTTATCTTGTAATTCTTCATCCAAATAACCTAACCAACACATAGATTAGATTAATTCCAAGATGTAGGGTGTTATACATACCTTACATAATCTGAAAAAAACTTGAACCAAAGCTTCCCTTAGCATCCAAGCACCATTAATCACATCACAACACCGTGGAGGCTCTCTTCTTCACTTAGGCTAACTTTTGAGGTTAGGTTTAGGTAGAACACCCTTGGGTTCGACTTGAAACCCTTGAGAACTGTTATAGAGGTGTTGAGAGAGTTTGGGAACTGTCCTTGGTCGAAAATGACCAAAAATAAGCCATCCAAACGCAAGGGTCGTCCACCGCCTAAGTGGGTCCCATTGGGAGCTGCTTCCGCGGTCTCGCAAAAAGATGAATATCTCTCTACTCCAATGTCGTATTGATGAATGATTAATATACTCGTAGATATTCACTTTGGTAAGTGGATCATCCCGTAATTCCAAGTATATCGGGAGAAAAGATCAGCTGCATTTGACCTAATTTTCAGCACATTTATGCATGTAACTTGTGATGACCTTTTCCAACTTTTGTTCCACAACTCGCTTGACATCAAAACATAAGACACGACTATAATAAAATTAAAATAACTCATAAAATAATCTCCTTATAATGTTAATCACCCATATCACCCCAAAAGTACATGTTTAACATTCCCAAGTTGTTGACTTTCGACGAAACTTATTTTCTTCAATTCGTTTAGCTTTTAAGCCTTCAAACCCTCTTGGTACTTGGTATTCATGATCTTAACTATTTTTAACCTCCACATTAACATGATTAACTAACTTTATAAACTTTTCAAAGATGATTTTATTTCTGAGCTTACATCAATTGACTTACGATGTACTTACGTATGAAAACATGGGGTATAACATCATTCCCCCCTTTGGAACATTCGTCCTCGAATGTTGGCTGAAGGCCAGGCATTCCCCCCTTTAGGCCTCTTTCTCATACCATAACTTGTTGTCGAAATTCTTCCTATCTCGTAACTGTTGCGACCTTCTGTCATGCAGCCTCTACGACTTTGACCTTGTATGTGCGCCTATGCGACTCTTTTGTCCCTTTTCCTCCAGCTTTTAGCCAATCCCCAGGCCTCACTTTGGGAACATATACATAACTATGACAATTTGTTCGTCCTGGTATATATAGGTGTACTGAAGTTCTTCGCTCGGTACTTTGTTGAACTTACGGCTGTTGCTATATCTTGTTTCGTAGACTTTTATATATATCCTTATGGCTTTACTACATCTTGGTAGGTTATACTATACCATAACACTTACTTCAATTTATTATTACCGAGGTTTGCTACCCAACTCCAGGTTACTCTTTCGCTGCTTATCCTATATGTATAAATCTAAGTCCTTTAGTTCTTCCTCATTACTGTTCATCTTAAGAATGACGGCCTAATCTCATCTCATAATTTGGAACTTTTATCCGCCTATCGTGATTCACCTTAATGTTGATCTATAATCTACCACTGATAACTTGAAACCTCTTATGTAATACATTGTGTTAGGGCTCATGTCTCATCGGGGAACATCTGAAGTCATTTGCCTGATCCACCTAGGGACAATACAATACTTCATTAACTATATTTCATAGCATCCCAACATGGTTCATCTTATGGGGGTATTCTAATTCTGTGCAATTCATGAAATCCCTTTTGCTCTAAATCATTACTCAATTGAAGGCCCAAATTATCATACACTTATCATTTATCACAATTACACCCTTATTCTACTACCAGGACAGAATTCCCTCTTTTCTAAATGCTCCTAGTCTTAAACTCCCCCGAGTTCATTTAGGATGTACTGAGTTTTTTTATAACTTACAAAAACTATCAGCTCTGTTGTTTTGATGTGTTTTATGGACTTACCTATTCTCTTCACCTTGTCACTTACCTTTTTAATCCTTACTCCCGCCTACCTAACACTCTACCATACTTTAGCTTGCGACCTGCACATATCTATTTATACTACTTGCAACCTTCCTTTAACTTGATAGCACCAGAGATTTCCTTATGTTATTCTGGAACCTCAAGCGAGACATCACGTCGTCTCTAACTCTTCTTTACTCTCTTAACTAGACCTCTCGGTACCTAGAAACAATAGGCTAGAAGATATTCCACTGACGACACAACTATTATTTGTGGTTACTGAATCACAACGCTTCTAACCCTCTATTTGAAGTCTGGATTATTCACAACCTTCTGCACTTGAGTATCTCGTACCTTCTTCACCTTTACCTTACTTACCTTTAAATCTAGCGTCGTATTTTCTGTCTTTTCATAACCACCTTTCCACATATGTGGAATTCACATCCACAACTTGAAGCTATACTATAATACTTGCACCTCTAGTGCATACACAATCCAGTGAGAGCTTCATACTTACTCCTTATGTGGCTAGTGCTTTTCTAACTAGCTTTATTGTAGAGCCGTTATAGAATATTGCTGCTATACTATCTCTCTTGTACCTCTGATATTAAGAGCGATTTTGCAGTGTTTAGAATCACGACTTCTATATTTAGCTGGGTCTAATAATAAGACTCCTGATTCACTTAGCTGATGTAACTATTTAGTTTCCTCTTCTCTCTCATCCTTTAAGTAGGCTTAAACTAACTTCCGATCTACGACTCAGGGTATTAGTTATTACTTTCGCCTTTGGTGGACGCTATGGAACATCCATAATATAATCTTCTAAAAATTCAAGCCTTTGCTGTGAAGTGGACTCAATTTTTTCTTTTAACTTATACTGGAGTCTCCTATAGCTGTAGGAATGTCAACATATATGCTGTATAGATAATACTCCGAAATCTTAAGTGCGTTCATAATGTAACTAACTCTGGGTCATTGATCGAATAATTCCTTTCGTGCCTTCTCAGCTTTCTTTAAAAAGTAAGCAATTAATTTTTCTGGTTGTTTTGCCACTTGTTGCATGAGTACTTGGCTTATCTTAGTGCCCACACCTATTGGAATTTCGTGCAACTCATATGAACTTGAATATTACTTTTTCTTTTCCGTTCATTAGCCGTGATAGGTGCCACTTTCTTATGGAGTGTATACAATGTTATAGTGAGATTGTTGTTATAAGATCATTTCCTCTTTAGGCCACTATGCTTAGCTTGAAGCCTTCTTCCTTATTATCTCAGCTAGTCTTTCGTTGCAGTACTTAGGGAAGACCCTCTGACTCTTGTAAAGCTGCGAGCTTATTACATTGTATACCCCACAAAATTTCTGATGTTCTTACTCACCTATCGTTATCCATAGTTACTTATCTCCATGCCCTTGTGCTCGTAGGGTTTCTTCTGAATTGAAATTTCGATTGTCTCCCTAGCGCCACTCTTTTTTGTTTCTGTAACACTTATACGGTACCTTTTACTATCCCAACTCCTATCTGAATATTTCTCAAGGATTAAAATGTCGTATCTGCGAGACTGAATTTCCTATGCTGGGTTTCACTACATTTATCTTGCATGATCTACTGATTTATCTGATACCTCTTGTCTAGCCATAACTAAGCTCTTCCTGAATCAACTACTAACCACTGTCAGTCCATGCTCGTATTTATATTCTGCGTAACCTCTCTTGGGTTATGTCTTTTGTCTTAACTTACCTTTTGCACTGACTCCTAATGTATCAAGTGTTTATTCGCACTTTTTTTATCAATAACATCTGGTGTGGGAACCCTTGTCGCCTCTCCCCGGCGTCGTGCTTGCATAATGTTCTGGAGTCATAGCGTATCTGTAGGATCTGAATAAATGCTATATCATTCCTTTTGCCATTTTGCCACATTCTTCCTTTACTCTTCCATAGTTAGCTGAACACCTTAACTCCGACTTAATACCATATCACACCATCTTCCCCCCTTTAGAGGAGTATTAACATTAATGCTATGAAAACTTACTTATAAATATTCTACCTCTTCATCTTCGACGTATTTTCACGTCTTTATTGACTCTTACTCACCTTGTGGTAACCCTTCTGTACCAAGGATAATGTAATATCTTACGCACGATGCTGACACCTAGTGTAACTAGCACACTTAGCCCCTTAAGCTTAACTTTGCTCAAAGTTTTTTCTTTGGCGGAGCGTCTTCCTGAATGACCTTTAAAGGTTATTCTTCTGTTGTCCATTCTATTATTGCTGGAATGCAATCTTTAAAATTCTCTTGATGTCGACTATTATCACATCATTCAATCCCTAATTGATGTTTAGTTTATTTTGTTCACTAGCCGATGCTGATTTCTATTACTCCGGGGGTCTAAATTTTTGTTCCGCTAATCACGTTGGACTCACCAACTCATTTCTCGAAATGAGGATATGACTTTTTTCCTCTACTCTTTTATTGTATCAAGGACTGTCACCTCTTGTCTTTTCCTTCACTTGAATATAGACTCTATCATCATATCATAATTTGATTTATCGTTATCACTCATTTATCACATCTTACTCATAATACTTCATTTACTCTGTTCTTATTCTCCTGCTAATATTTTCGTCTATTACCTTATTACGAAAACTTCAACAAAACATTCTTTCGCTCGTAGCTCCCCTTGCTCTATCCACTAGCTCTTCGGGTCGCCTAGCATTCTCTCTTTACTAGGGATGGGAGCCATACAAAGGTAAATATTTATCCCTTCTGGGATTCCAGTGCCAATCTTCTAAATTTTTCTAGAAATTCTAGTATTCATATCTAAATGTACTATTCTAAAGTGCACCATCGGGGTGTCTCACAAGGAGAACTATTACCACGTTTGCAACATCCTTCAGAAACGTCAGCTAATGCTAACAATCCATCTACCATTTTGGGTTACTCTAAGCCCAGCTGGATCATTATATCCCATCCTTATCTTTAACAATATATGTTAGATCCCACAAGGCATAACTAAGATGGGTGTGACCAATTGTACATACCTCTGTTACTGTTGACGGTAACTCAAATACTTATGTTTCTCTGCCTAAATTTTAAATACTGATAATCTTCACTAACTGGTTACTTCGTACCCTTCTCCATCTTGCTTCTTTTACTTATTGAAACTTGCATTTGCCTTCTGATTCTCTCATTTTTTTACCATATGGGTGGATAAATATTCCTGCCTTAGGGCTTCTTACCAAGAAGCTTACACGTCTTAGTACACACATGATCTTCTGAAGACCTCACATTTACTCATCATAAGCATGCAAAATCGAGTTCATCTGACTCAACTCTTCCACAACCACATTCAATCTCTTACCAACTATCTTTCTGGATGTAGGTATTGTTGTATTACGAATAAAATAAATATAGGAGTTTGAATTCTTACAACTGAGCTCTACCACACGATCTAGTGTAAGAAGAAAGAGTGACAGTCCTAAATACCCCGTAGCCTCCTACTTATAAGTGTGGTGCACTACACACCCATAAATAAGACTCTACTAGACACGGCTTGTAGATTCCCTAGGATATAACTACTCTAATACCAAGTTTGTCATGACCCAAACCTGAAGAGGTGTTGCCAGTACCTGGTGCCATAATCGACCCGAGCTACCACTCTATAACTGTAAACTCTGGAGGGGTAACCCTCAACTTAGGCCGATGAGGCCATATTCTGAATCATATAAAAATAACGTCTACAACCAGCAATACCAAACTAAACATCTATATAGGGATGGTAATGCCATAATATTGATATAAAATGTGTACAGGACTCCTCTACAAGCCTCTAGGGATAACTGAACTATATCATGGTCGGGACAGGGCCTCGACCTACCCATCAAACCTGTATATATAAAATGGACTCCAAGGTATAGACCTGGTAACTCCGAGGAAGTGGAGCTTACCAACCAAGCTGATGCTTGACTTTGTCTACTGGGAAGGTCTATCCAGCTGTCTATCAAAACCTACAGGCATGAAATACAGCGTCCCCAGCAAAAGGGACGTCAGTACGAAATAATGTACTGAGTATGTAAGGCAACAGAATAACTGAAAGCTAAAACTGAACTGATAATATAATAACTGAAAGAACTTGGGAGTCAAATAAAATTTGAAAATATGCTTACCTGCTAATACTGACTAATCTCTCTTAATATAGTAAGTAAAATGGCTGCCTGACCCTATAAGGCTCGGTATGTGTAACTGCTTTGCCGTAGTAGGCTCGCTCATAGCCACTCGGCCATACTAGGCTCCGTATCTTGGCCATTCTGGGCTTGCTCATAGGTGCTCGGCCACAGTAGGCTCTGTATGTAACTTACCATCTGATCAGAGGTTGCCCAATAGAGGCCTGCTCATCGATTATTGCTCGATGGTGGTGAAAATACTGTAATACTGTATATATATAGACTCTCTGCTCTCTTGGGTGAAAGAAGACAAAACTAAACTAAATACGAAGTCTCGATAAGGGAGAATGCTGTAACATATGAGACTAGGAAAATGTACATAAATTCAGGAATATGAACTTCTCTTTATGTCTCGTTATCAAACACATGTAGTTACTGGATCATGCCAAAATGTAGGAAAGGTTTAGACTTAACATACCTTAACCTTGTTGTGTCTTTAATAGCTTCCAAGCAACTCTTCAAACAACTCAACTCAGTCTACCATAGCATAATGAGATTCAAATCGGTGCTGAGTAAAGGCTAAGTACGTAAGTTCAGCTAGTAGCTCGTTTATGTAAATTTGGGCATCATCTCCCCTGTAAAAATGGCCTTCTCCAATACCATATACCAACAGCCCAACAACACCAATCAATATACACAACAACAAGTGCACAAATGTCACACACAAAACTGCTATTTAACACGACGAGCGACAAGCTTGGATTGGAACCAAACCCCAAATCTTTTTCCCATATCCCTTCTACTTACAACACCATCAGTAGATCCAGCATATAAACATATATATTGACATGACATTCCAACCTTATATCTATCATAAAAGTAACATCAAATAGATCCACAAGATTAAACAACGGACATGAACAACTTCTAGGTATTGTGTGGTTGCTTATTATCCTATTTACAACATCATCAGCATACTCAACATATTGACAAGCATAAAAACATTATAACCAAGCTATTCCCCACGATTTCCAACCATATGAAGTCATATACACGACTCCAAAATAGTCCAATAAGAGACAACAATTTATTATACAACTTCAAGTTCTATCTTGTAATTCTTCATCCAAATAACTTAACCAACACATAGATAAGATTAATTCCAAGAAATATGGTGTTATAAATACCTTAAATAATCGGAAAAAAACTCGAACCAAAGCTTCCCTTAGCATACAAGCACCCTTAATCACATCACAACACCATGGAGACTCTTTTTTTCACTTAGGCTAACTTTTGAGGTTTGGTTTAGGTAAAACACCCTTGGATTCGACTTGAAACCATTGAGAACTATTAGAGAGGTGTTGAGAGAGTTTTGGGAACTGTCCTTGGTCGAAAATAACCAAAAATAAGCCGTCCAAGCCGTTTAAAATGTTCAAGGGTCGTCCACCGCCTAAGTGGGTCCCATTGGGAGCTGCTTGCGCGGTCTCGCAAAAAGATGAATATCTCGCTACTCCGATGTTGTATTGATGAATGATTTAATGAGTTAGAAAATAGACTCGTAGATATTCACTTTGGTAGGTGGATCATCTCGTAATTTCAAGTATATTGGGAGAAAAGCTTAGCTACATTTGACCAAGTTTTCAGCATATTTATGAATGTAACTTGTGATGATCTTTTCCGACTTTTGTTCCACAACTCGCTTGACTTCAAAACATAAGACACGACTATCATACAACTAAAATAACTCATAACATAATCTCCTTATAATGTTAAACACCCTAATCTCACCCCAAAAGTACATGTTATAACATTCCCAACTGGTCGACTTTCGACGAAACTTATTTTCTTTAATTTCGTTTAGCTGCTAAGCCTTCAAACCCCCTTGGTACTTGGTATTCATGATCTTAAATATTTGTAACTTCCATATTAACATGATTAACTTTATAAACTTTTTGAAGATGATTTCATTTCTGAGCTTACATCAATTGACTTACGACGTACTCTTACGTACGAAAACATGGGGAGTAACAGAAGGCTTCGCAATTGCAAAGGCTTTTTTCGTATTTGTGGGGGTCACAATTGCGAATCCCAGGTCTCAATGCGACATCTACACCTGGTTAAAAGCGGAGTTAGACGGGATTTTTCTCATTCTTTCAAATTTTCAACCCTAAAAACCTTAGAGTTTGTTTTTCCAAGAACTCTTCTTCCCCAATTCATTGGTAAGTGACTCTAACCAACTTTCTTTTAATTACCTATTACATTTTATAGGATTTCAACCTTAAATTTAGGATTTTCATGGTAGAAATTGGGGATTTGGGTAGAATTAGGGATTTTTGTAAAATTTGAATTTAGACCTCAAATTGAGGTCGGATTTCGAAACAAATTATATAACCGGGCTCGGGATGAATGGGTAATCGGGTTTGGTCCAAATTTCGGGTTTGGACCAAGCGGGCCCGAGAGTTGACTTTTGTTGACTTTTTCAATAATGACCTAAATTTGACCTCTTTCATTTGTGGGTATTTCCTACAACTTATTTTGAATCGTTTGCTTAATAATTTGCTAGTTTGGTTGGTTCTGAGGCTTGTTCGAAAGGCAATGCCGTGGTTGAGCTTTGAGTCAATTTTGGAGCGAGGTAAGTGTCATGGTTAACCTTGACTTGAGGGATTAGGACTTGCTTGCCTATTTGCTACGTGTTTAAATGTGTGGGTACAACGTATATGTGAGGTGACGAGTACCTATGCGTTGTTGTTGGGTTAAAGCATGCGGGTGGGACTTGTTTTCCTTGTAATGTATTTCCTTCTTTGATTTTGATATCCATGATTAGACTAGTTTATTACTTAATTGATATTTCTTTCCGCATTTATGAACTATTAGTGATGGTTGAGTATTTTTGGAAGTTGAGGTTTGGTATTTTGGAACCGTTATTGACGTAAGGTTATTATTGCTTATTCTATCTCCCAATTGTTATTATATTCATTGTTACATGGTAAAGGAGAGAGTTAAAGCATGAAGGGTGATGTCGTGTCATTTATTGCTTCATTTACTGAATAACATATGGTGAGGAAGAGGGTTAAAACACGAAGGGTGATGCCGTGCCGTATTTATCGTTTCATAATGAAACTGAGAGTAAAAGCATGAACGGTGATGCCGTGCCGTATTTATCATTTTATGGAGAGATTGAGAGTAAAAGCACGAGGAGTGATGTCGTGCCATTATTGTTGTTTCATAGTGAGGTTGAGAGTAAAAGCACAATGGGTGATGTCGTGTAGTCTTTATTCATTATGTTATCCATTTCCATTGGTTGGTGATTTACTAGACGGTCTTATGTGGTTATTTCTATATAACTATCGTATCATATTCCCCTTCGCATGTCCCCTCCCAATAGTACATGTTTAATCTTTATTTGTTTTATGTTGTACGTATATTTTCGTTTGTACAGGTTTAATTGCGGGTGTCCTATCATAGCCTCATCACTACCTCGTCGAGTTTAGGCTCGACACTTACAGAGTACATTGGGTCAGTTGTACTCATACTACACTCTGCACTTCTTATGCAGATTTAGGTACTGGTCCCAGCTATCCATGAGGTGTATCAGCTCGAATTAGCTTATTTAGATACTCGAGGTAGATTTATTGACGTCCGCAGACCTTGAAGTCCCCTTCCTCTTTTCTTATTTACTATTCATTTCATTCGAGTCAGTTGTACTTATTTCAGACTCTATTTGTAGAACCTCTAGAAGCTCGTGTACTTGTGACTCCAGATCCGGGTTGTACTAGATATTTGGGTTGTTATGCTACTTTGTACTTTATTTTGGTTTCATTTCTGTTAATTGGTTAAGTTGTTCGATGTCTTTAAAATTGGCAAAAGAAATTTCTCTAACATTGGCTTGCCTAGCAATTAAAATGTTAGGCGTCATCAGGTCCTGAAGGTGGGAATTCCGGGTCGTTACAGTGGGAAATTTTCCAGTCTTCAAGTAATCTATGTACTTGTTCCTCCAATCCCAAGTCAAAAATGTTGAGTTTACTTCGGCGTGGCCTTCTTCTATCACTGACTTCATGAGCTGTACTACTATTCCCGAGCTGAACTCATCTATATCAACCGACGACCCTAAATTAGTTAGCACATCGTCCTCACTGTTTTGATCTCGGGGCACGTGCTGCAGGGTCCATTCCCTGAATTGATGCAACGTTACCTATAATTTTTCCAAGTACCTCTGCATCCGTTACTCTTTCACTTCAAACATTCTATTGGCTTGATTTACTACGAGGAAGGAGTCGTACTTGGCTTCAATCACCTCAGCCCCAAGGCTTTTAGCTATTTCGAGACCTGCAATTATGGCCTCATACTCGGTCTCATTGTTAGTCAATTTCAAAATTCTAGCAGATTGCCTAATTACACTCCAGTAGGTGGTTTCAACATGATGCCGAGTCCGAACCCCTTTGCGTTTAAGGCACCATCCATAAAAAGAGCCTAGATTCCCAAGGTAGTCCCCGAGGATAACAATAATTCCCTTTCGACTTTGGGTATTAAGGCCGGTATAAAGTCGGCCACGAAGTCTGCCAAAATCTGAGATTTAATGGCGGTTCGGGATCGATACTCGATATCGTACCCACTAATTTCGATGACCCATTTGGCCAACCGGCCCGAGAGCTCGGGTTTGTGTATGATGTTATGACACATATTGGGTGACATTGAAGGTATGGTTTTAACTTTCGGAAGGCGCTTAGCAAAGCAAGTGCCAATTTTTCCAGGTGAGGGTACCTTGTTTCAGCCTCGCCTAGAGTTCTACTAACATCGTAAATAGGAAATTGTGTAGCTTCCTCTTCTCGGACTAAGACTCCACTTACTGCAACCTCGGATACCGCCAAGTAAAGGTACAACCGCTCATTCGCCTTCGGAGTGTGGAGCAAGGGAGGACTTGAAAGGTGCCATTTGAGTTCTTCTAAAGCTTGTTGGCATTCCGGGGTGCAAGAAAAATTAATCTTCTTCTTCAACAGTAAGAAGAACCGATGGCTTTTGTCCGAGGATCTCGATATGAATCGGCCCAGGGCGGCTATACGCCCGGTTAGGCTCTGAACGGCCTTGATGTTATCCACCATGGTGATGTCTTCTATGGCTTTGATTTTGTCGGGGTTGACCTCGATCCCTCGATTGGACACCATGAACCAGAGGAAATTTCCTGATCCGACCCCGAATGCACACTTCTCTGGGTTCAGCTTCATAACGTATTTTTCAATATGTCGAAGGTTGCATGTTTCAAATGGTCCTCTTCTCGCAGGGACTTGATTAACATGTCATCGATATAAACCTCCATTGATTCTCCTATCTGTTCTTCGAACATCCGATTTATTAGGCATTGATAAGTGGCACCACGTTCTTTAACCCAAATGGCATTACATTATGACAATAGGTGCCGAACTTAGTGATAAAAGAAGTTTTTTCTTGATCGCCCGAGTCCATCCGGATTTGGTTGTACCCGAAATAGGCATCGTGAAAGCTGAGTATCTCGTGCCCGAGCAATCACTTAGTGAAAAAGGAAGTGATCGAGCGATGACAACCAGGAGGTGGGCCGTCTCATTGATCATGCGGCCGATGTTAGGCAAAGGATGAAACCTATTTAAAGGAGTTTCTTCCCGAATATTCCTTAAAATAGGTTTCATCAATGAATGCATACTTGACTCGAACTGAGGTCTCCTCTTCTGTTTATTTGGATGGAACTTAGGGTCCAAACTCAGCTTATGAGTGGTTATGACGAGCGTAAAACACAACACGAAATTAATGCTCGCTAGACAAAGATAAAATAGTTTAATTAGCGTCTCCAAAGGGATTGAATTTAAATAGTATTCGAATAATCTTCAGTTGATTACTATCCAGGAAATTAACACTTGATTTGATGACTATTACTACGATTAACTAGTAAAAATTAAGCATTTAACAATTGATCACAAAAAACAGCAGATGAGCAACGAAGAAATATCAATGAGAGGAATAAAGGTATTTGGCTAGATAAGTGCAAGATAATTGACTCGTGAAGCAATTCTTGAGTTAATTCACGCTATAATACCGTTGATTCTCATGAATTAAATGGATAATCAGATTACACTTGAAGTTAATGTTCCTCTTTCGATTAAATGATAACTTCAGTAATTAATCCAATTGAAGCACGGTAAACAATTGCAACATTAAAATGATGGTTATGATCTAAAGGGTAACTTCTCACGAATATTTCCCTATTTTCTTGTTCGATTAACAATTTAAATTGGCTCTTTTGATTACCTATTTGAATCATGAATTTAACTAGAGTATAAGATGTAAAGAACTTCAATATTAAGATCCTCTTTCAATTAAGCAAAACAAGAAATAACTCCACAATACGAATGAAAACTCCATGAATTAATTCTAACAATTATTAAGAATCGAATCCCTAATCAAGTTATTGAAACACTATATCTGTTAACACCCTAATGGAAATTACTCCATAGCAGTGGAGTAAGACATCTCAATAAGGTTCAAAAACAAAGAAAACATCAATTCTAATGAATCAATACAAACTTCCATATTGCACCGATTGCAGGTTAAAATATTGATGAATTCTTGAGTCATCTTGCCTTGGTTAGTTCTCCAATCTTTCGTAGGTCAAAAGTCCTTCAAAAACCGCGTTCTTAGTGTATTTTTACCAAGTAGGAATGAACCCAAACAAAACTACCCTCTTTGAGCCGAAGTGGGAAACCCAACAAACATTTTACACTTCATGCCTCACATATGCGTCGCAGATTGCGTTGCATCGGTGTAGTTTACTCAGTTGCAAACTCTGTGAACTCCGTGTGTCTGATAGAATTTTGCCTTAGTGCGTCGCAGGCCGCGTCGCAGCAGTGCATTTTCTTGTTAGACCAAAGAAACACAATCTCTGAACTTGTCAAACTTCTGATGCGTATTTGCACTAATGTGTCGCACGCTGCTATGTTTAGTGCGTCACATTAGTACATTTATTCTGGCCTTCCACTTTCTTCCCACTTTCGTATACAACGCATGTCCAAGAGCCCCGGACGCGGTCCCAGTTTAATTCTTTGGCTTTTACTCAGACTTCAAAGCTCCAATTATTTGATTTAGCTCCAATTTATCCTTTTGACTCGGAATCATTTCCTGCAAGGCATAAAACACGTAATAAGTGAAAATTACCATTATTTAAGCCCAAACACATGTAAAATGCAGTAATTTAGAGTGTAAGCTACGGCTAAAACACATGTTTCTAGCCTACCATCAATAACCCACACTTAGACCATTGCTCGTTCTCGAGCAATCAGACTACACTTCACATAGGGATGACTTTTTTATCAGCCAACTTCCCTAACACATCATGCCAAGAATATTTAAAACAGACTAAGTACCAAATCATAACATCCTAACCTCAAGACTCGACTCAAAAGCACTACGCATTTTTCACAACCTGTTCACTTACTCTAACACAAAGGTCAAAGACTTTACCTTACCTTCACAAGTCACGTACCCTCACCAAACAATAGAGAGTAGTTCCACACACAATAAAATTCAAGAACAAATAGGAACTCAAGATAGAAACAATTCACTCACTCTCAGAAATAAAATTCATGCACCACCGAGAATGTACCATAAGCTTGCTCGTAGTGTAATACTCTACTAATTGAGCTCATTCTGTCAAGGATCAAGTAAAACTCTATTTTGGTTGTAATGTAGGTTGCGGGACGGGTATGATACATAAGGATATAGTGGCTACACCTACCTCAACACTTTAATACTTACAATTTCACAATTTAAACCCCACACTTGTGTTGAACCAAACCCCAACATTCACAACATCATAACATCAGCTCCAGTTTCTTTAAGCACAAGAAAAATGAGAACCTACCAATAGCAAGGAATCAATATTTTTTCAATTCTTTTAATACATATACAAACTCTTTTTTTCCAATTACCTACAAGTGGCTCTCATGAGTTTTACATAGTGCACCTTTCTCCATTTTTTTAGTTCCACTCAAAACCCAACCATACCTCCACTTAGATCATAACAAGCTTATAACGGTTTTAAGTGCCCTCGAGAGGTAAAGGTTCAAACAGATGGTCAATTCAAATAATAGGGGTCAGACTTGTAGTGTGGTTGCCAAAGAAATAGGATTATAGGCTCAAATGGGCTAACTAGGATACAAAAAAATTAGGTGGATCAAAGTCATATATCTGGCTCACAAAGAAACACCTCTATCACTTCCTAGACTGAACAAAACTACTATTTCGCTTTGCAAACACACTGGGAAAGTTCTATACATCAACTGACATGCACAGAATATCAATAAGATCTCACATACACGTTGGCACATAACTCACTTAGAATCGAATATATCCTGATTCTCTAGCGATTCTTGAATCTATGCACCGTATAACTCTGAACAAGCTGTACTAATCCATAATATCTCAATACACAATCACATTATATACCACATAACTCAAATACTCATAGCAACAACATCCGACCGCAATATCTGCTCGATAACCAACCCGACACCAGTAACAAACCTTATATAAACTAAAATCTTATTCTGAACCTTCTACACTGCCAATGATGAAATAAACATACAAAACTCATAAACACCCATCAGATTAATAAGTCGTGGAGCTCTCTTGCCCGAAAAGAATCAGAGCTAAAATCTAAGCCGACTAGTGACACAATTCTTGCAAACATACATTAATCAAATTCGATGGCACTCATTTCAGGCCCAATAACCTCACCTCATTCAGTACAAGCTACTCGACCGAGCTGTCAACCAAATCCTACTCAGAGACACATACCATGTAATCCGTGCACCAAAGAATAATAACTCAAATATACCCAATGATGGAAAGAGAATTGAAATGAAGAAACCATCCTGCCAGCTCAACAAATACCACCACAAAATGCAATGCTATCAATCCACCACACAAGGGGAAACATAACACGTGAAATAAGCATAAAGGATCATATCCTAGCATAATGCCGCTGCGACGCATGACCCAATCCGAACACCGGCCCATATTATAACGACCCGATCGGTCATTTTGAGAATTAGCATCCTGTTCGGAGGTTTAAGGTCTCTAGCAGCTTCGTGTTATGTGTTATGACTTGCGTGTGTGGTTGAGTTCAATTTTGGGATGATTCAGGATCAATTTGGAAGAAGGGTTCTTGTTATAGAAACTTAAGCGGTAAGAGTTGACCGGAGTTTGAATTTTTTGTAGATGACTCCGAAATGGTATTTTAATGATTCCAATAGCTTCGTATGGTGATTTTGGACTTAGGTGTGCATCCGTATTTGGATTTGGAGGTCCGTAGGATAAGTTGAAGAATTTTGGCAAAAATCAGAAAGTTGACGTTTTGGAAGGTTGAGAGGTTTGACCGGGAGTTGACTTGCAAATACGAGATCGCGGGTGCGGCATTTTTTACGCAAATGCGAAAAATGCTGGGCAGAAAGGTTATATTCGAGGGTTTTCCATTTTTACCATATTTTGAGTTGTAGACATCGGATTTGAGCAATTTTTGAGGGGTTCTTCACGTGTTCGATTGGGGTAAGTGTTCTATATCCGTAATTGATTTCATTACATGATTTCATACTTATTTCTACATTAAATTAGTGAATTGAATGGAAGAAAATGGGAAATTTTGTAAAAACTTTCCAAAATGTAAAATGAGGATTTGGTATGGTTGGATTCGTATCGGAATGGGTGTGAAGGTTTTATGAATTTTTATCGGGTTCCGAGGTGCGGGCCCGGAGTTGGCTTTTGGGTTTTCTTTTTTGTTTTAATGAAAGATCGAAGCTTTATTATCTAGAATTGTTTCCTATGAGTTTTATTTATGATATGAAGTTATTTTTGTTAGATTTGAACCGTCCGGAGGTTGTTTCACACAAGAAGGTCATTTTAGAGTATCGGTCTAGCTTTTTTGAGGTAAGTATCTTGCCTAACCTTGTGTGAGGGAACTACCCCTTAGGATTTGAGTCATTTGTGCCAATTGTGTCATGTGAAGGTCGTGTACATGAGGTGACGAGTACGTACTCGGGCTTATTTGTGGAAACTTGAACATTGTAGGCTTTTAGGTTATTTTGCTCAATTAAAAATGAAGTTGTCTTATCATGTTAAATCCTCCATTTATTAAATTCACCCTTACATGTCTTAAGTGGAGTTGATTGATTCATGTTCTACCCTTGTTGCCAATAAACTCTTATGTGCCTTTATTAAAGTTGTCGCCTCTTTTATTGCCATGCTATCTCTTCCGTAATTGCTTAGACTTAATTGAAGTTATTATTATCTCTTCCGTAATTGCTTAACCTTAATTGAAGTTATTAATATCTCTTCCATTATTGCTTAGCCTTAATTGAAGTTTTGTTATCCCTTTCATTGTTGACGTGTTCTTATTTGGGGTCATTGATTCATGCTATCTCTCCTATCATCAAACTGTACTTTTGTGGAATCATTGTTACACATTATCTCTCCCTTGTTGAGCTATTCTTGTCGAGATCATTATTCCCTATTGTGTCTTTCTTTGTGAGCTCGTGTTTTCGTTTATTTGTGTTTTGAAGTTCTTGTGTTGATTTACTTGCCGTACTCTTGTGTTATTGTTGTTGTTGTTATTGTACTCAGTGTTATTGAGCCGAGAGCTATGCGTGATTGTGGTATTGAAATTGTTTTGAGGAAAAGTTATGGCATATGGGCACATGTGGTGAAAGACCTTATATTGTGTGGTTATGTTTTGGCACATGTTTTTGAGAGGATCGTCGGGGTGTTTGCACGTGAGTTGTCCGTGCTATTATTGTTATTGATATTTGCACATGCGACGTGACAAGGTGGGCTATATATGTGGGTTTGTGCATGTGGCGAGACAAGGTGGGAATATTATTATGCTCGTGCGGCGAGACAAGGCGGGCATTTACTTTATTGTTGCGCACATGGCGAGACAAGGTGGGCTATGTCGGGGAATGATTTGTGATGGCCTGGGGGCATTGTTGTTTTTGATATTTGTGTAGTAGCGTGCCTACCTTGTGTGAGTTATACCATGTATATTATGTGGTGATTTTTTCATATGTGCCATTCATTGTCACTACTCTTACTTGTTGACTTGAATTGTGATAGAACACTTGCACAAGCATACACGTAATTAATCACTCATATCGGTTTAAGAAGAAGAATCCTGATGTTATTGACCATTTACATGTACTCTCGTTTACGTGCCTTCTGTGTGAGAGTTGTTCTATTGGCATGTGAGTTTGTCTGTGTGATCATGAGTCATTGTTATTGTTGGCACGTGAGTTGTCCATGCGGATTGTTGATATTGCCACCTAGTCTGTCGAGTATTCATCCAGTGTTTCATGTATCGATGCTCCGGAAGTATGTCAGCGATCCGTTTCCTGTTTTGGATTTCAGCACGATTCAATTGGAAGGTGATTTGACTTATGATGTGATCCGGTGGCTATTTTGGGTCGGCATGTTCAAAAGTTGAGGTAAAAGGATATAGTTTCAGTGAAGGTGCAGTGGAGAGGTTAGCCAGTTGAGGAGGCTACTTAGGAGGCCGAGCGGGAGATCCGCAGTAGATATCCACGCCTATTTGAGACTCCAGGTATGTTTCTAGACCTGTTCGAGGACGAACATTTATTTAAGAGGGGGAGGATGTAACAACCAAGCCGGTCGTTTTAAGAGTTGTAGCCCGTTCCCCCCATTTACTGCTCATTTTATGCTTTACAGCTATTATGTGACTTGCCGGGTAGTTGGTTCGGGTCCGGAGGGGTTTTAGAATGAATTGAGACACTCAGTCTCAAGGTTGGAAGCTTAAGTTGAAAAGGTTGGCTGGATGTTGACTTGTGTGTAAATGGCTCTGAATTGGACTTTGATCGAAAGTGGACTTTGTGGTTATCAGGCTTGGATTGGAGTTCTGGAAATTGGAGTAGGTCCGTGGTGTCATTTTTTACTTGTGTGCAAAATTTAAGGTCAATAAGACATGATTTGATAGGTTTCGGCATCGAATGTGGAAAATTAGAAGTTCAAAGTTCATTAGTCTTGAATCGATGCGCGATTCATAGTATTAGCATTGTTTGATGGGATTTGAAGGCTCTACTAAGTTCGTAGGACTTGTTGGTTCATTTGGTTGAGGTCTCGGTGGCCTCGGGTGGGTTTCGAATGATTAACGGATCAGTTTTTGGACTTGGGGATGTGCTGAAGTTTTCTAGTGTCAGTATCTGGTTTCCTTGTACGCGATCGCGCGAGAAGGTTCGCGATCCCGTAGGAAAATTAGGGTAGATTGGGAAATTTGTTCTATGCGAACGCCAGTAATAGCGCCTAATCGCTTAAGGATGGAGAGTCTGAGCATCGCAAATGCGTGGTAAGGGCCGCGTTCGCATAGAAGAAGTGAAGTAGTAGCTAAGTTCATGCATTGTTCTCTGCGATCGCGTGAAGAAGGATGTGATCGCGTAGGTCTGAGGAGGCAGTGGTCCGCAATTGCAGGTGTGGAGATGCGTTCGCGTAGGCTTGAATTTCTTGGGCAGCTGAGTTGTGCTTCGTGACCGCGAGGCAATTTCCGCGATCACAAAGAAGGGTCACCTGGGCAGACTAAATATTTCAAAAATGAGAGTTTGAGTTCATGACACAAATTTTATTTTGGGAGCTCGGTGGGAGGCAATTCTTGGAGAGTTTTTCATGTGGGTGATTGGGGTAAGTGATTCTTACTTAGTTTTGGTTAAATTCCATGTTTATGTCTTGGATTTCATCATTTAATTTGTGATTTGGGGTGGAAAATTGGGGGAAAATGGAGGAAAGTTCTTAGGCCGAATTTTGTGGATTTGATTGAGGTTTTGGTATCGGATTTGAGTAGTTTTGGTATGGTTGGACTCGTGGTTGAATGCGTAATCGGATTTTGTGACTTTTACTCGATTGACGTGGGCTTAGGGGCCGACTTTTGAGTTGACTTTGATTAAGAACTTAGTATTTTCTTATGGACTTGATTCCTTTAGCTCGTGTTGATTGTATCAAACTGTTTGTGGCTGGATTCGAGGCTTTTGGAGGTTGTTTCACGAGGCAAGGGCTTGTCGGAGTAGGGATTTGCACTGCATAAGGTAAGTAACAGTTCCAAAATTGGTTCTGAGGGTATGAAACCCCGCATTACATGCCATGTGGTTGGTGTTGAGGTGACGCACATGCTAGGTGATGGGCGTGTGGGCGGCACCGTAGGAATTGTGACTTGGTCAATTCCATGGAACTATAAGTTGAAAAATCTGTTGTTATCCGTATAATTTCCATGTGTTATAGGAATTGATCTGCAAATCATGTTAGAAATCATGTTTAGGCTATGTGTTGGTACTGTAGGGACCCCTAGAGGTCGTGTCACATGTTGAATTATCTGCTAAATTGCCATCTTGTACTCAGTCACAGTGTTACTTGCATATTATATCTCAGTCTCTACTGTTCTTTATTGATACATTATATCATCGCTGTTTGGGATGAATATCATAATTATTGAGAGCCCGAGAGATTGGAGAGATTGATTATTGAGTGAGGCCAAGGGACTGATTGTGAGGATATTTATGGGATCGGGCTGCACACCACAACATGTTTTATTGATTTATGCCATGATTGGCTTATTATAGCGCTTGGGCTGAAGGAGCCTCTCCGGAGTCTGCACGCCCCCAGTGAGTGCAGGTACATACTAAGTGCGAGCGCGAGTGCCGAGCGACTGGGAGAATTGAGAGACTGTGAGGAATGAGTGACTGTGAGGTTGGAGTGAATGGGAGGACTGAGTGACTGTTACTCTAAGAATATGCACTTGATTTCATTACTGTCGTACTTCAACCTGTATATATCACTGTCACGTAGTTTCTAAGAGATATTATATCCTATTTCAGTTGAACTTGACATGAATTAACTATTTTGGTTTTTAACTATCGAACTCGAGAGCATGCCTACTTTCCTGCTTTGTATTTTCGGTAATTGAACAGCACCGTGAAGCTCGTAACTACTTTTAGTCAAATAGTTATTCTTGTTACTTACTGAGTTAGTTGTACTCATGCTACACCCTGCACTTCGTGTGCAGATCTAGGTATTTTCGAACACGGTGGGTGTTGATTACTGATAACTAGGGATTCTAGTTCATTTTCCACTCGTTTTCACTTGAGTTTTGAGTAAAAATGTATACAAAATAGTACCAAAGGCTTACATGTCGTACTTGTTTGCAGGGTTTGATAAAAAAGGTGACAACTAGTCAAAATCAGCTCAAAAGGAGTGAAACATGCACAAGTACAAGGACAAGTCCAAGCACAGTTGAAACAAGAACCAATGCGGATCGCACAAAATGGGGTGCGGCCGCAGTAAGGTGATTCAGAGAGGTGTTTATTCCGAAAACTCAAGAAGTGCGGCAGCAAAGCAATTTGTACGGACCGCACTGGCCTCACTGCGGCCACACTCAATATTGTGCGGTCCGCAAAGAAGGGGTTCAGAGAGTTGGGACTTTGGAGGATTAATGCCATTGCGGTCCGCAGTCCTTTTGTGCGGACCGCAGTAGAAGCCACCGCGGCCGCGATGCATTTTATGCGGTCCGCGGTGGCCAACTTCAGAGATTGCAGATCCAAGCCAAAAAGCCTCAGTGCGGTCCGTGATGCATTTTGTGCGGACCGCACTACCTCGTCGGGGGTATTTTTGTCCAGAAAATTCGGCCTAGTATAAATGTTGTCTTTTCACATTTTTAGGTCATCTTTTGTAATCTGACTTGGGGCTGAGCATGTGAACAACTCTTTTATTTCTTTTTGAGTATTTTGGGCTACTATTACGCTGAATCTTTATTACCTTAGTTTGTAATTAATAATTATGGTTATTTCTTCATCTAATTTCTTATTTTCTTCCCTAATTATGAGTAGCTAGACCCATTAGCTAGGGTTGTGGCTCAACCCTAGTGTGGGTATTTGATTGGTCTTGAGTTTTAAGGCTTGAATGTATATGGGTGTTTGATATTTGGACCAGTTTATGTTTTCCATGTTGAATTAGTGGTTGCAAACACTAATTTGTGCCTTTATGACTTGGGTTCTTCTTGAGAAAGAGAACTTGAGTCTATGAAAATTGGTCCAACAAGGAATTGGGGCGTATTCAAGAGATTGATAGCCCCAATTAAAGGGTTAAACCTAGAGATAGTAATACCCGAATTGAACCTTAATTGCTTGCTCAATCGTAATACCCAATTGGTCTTAAGAAAGTCAATTCGGGCAAAATCCCTAGGAGCGAGTCACTTCCCTAGTGCCTCTTTAATCAATTAGATAACCCTTCAAGTATTCCACTCTTAGCTTACTTTAGCATCTTGTTAGCATAATATTAGAAGTAATAAAAAACACCAACTATGATTGGAAGTGCAATTAAGAGTACTGCACATTGCTAGTTTGGAGAGGAAACCAACTCCAACTTCTAGCTCCCTGTGGATTCGATCCCGAACTATTCGGGTAAAAGCTGCATCGACCTCTCTTGCCACTCTATAGTGGTGCAGGGTTGGCACCGATCAACTTTTTGGCGCCGTTGCCGAGGAGCTAACGGTTTTGGCTATCTGTCTAAATAGTTTTGTGTATTGCTTTTCTTTCCTTCTGTGTTACGAATCTTTGTTTGACGCCAATCCAGGTACAAAACGGCGGCAAACAACGACAATGACCCTCTTGGAAATGTGATCCCGAGGAGGAGGTTGATGACATCGGTGAGGATGAGGTGCCTCTTGTACCTCAAGGACAACGGAGAGGCCGCCAGGACAATGCTAATGCCAATGATTATATTCCTGAACCTCCCCCACCACCTCTAAGAGTGGCCCCTCGGGTGCTTCCCAATCAAGAATATACCAATGCAATTGTCCCGCCCCGAATTCGGGCGGGCAACTTCCAAATTACCAATATGATGCTGACCTTGCTGGAGCAACGAGGATATTTCACGGCTGCTCCCGATCAAAATGCCTACAAGCACCTCAAGGGTTTTGTTGATATATGTTGGGGGTGCAAGCAAACCAACGTGTCCGAGGATGCCTTGCGGTTAAGACTTTTCTCCTTCCCTCTTCGGGGGAAGGCACTAGACTTGTTGGAGAGACTCCCCAATCATTCTATCCATACGTGGGATGAGTTGGCAGATAAGTTCATTGCAAAGTTTTTCTCACCGGGGCACACGACAACTTTGAGGATGAAATCTTAGCTTTCAAGCAAGAGCCCAACAAACCACTACATGAAATTTGGGAGCGATACCGACCATGGTTAAGGAATGCCCTAACAATGATATGACTGAGGTGATGATACAACATACCTTCTATCGGGGCATTAACACAACAAATCAGTGCATAGTGAACCAATTAGCTAGGGGAAATTTCATGAACACGCCCTATGATCAAGCTTGTGAAATTTTAGATGAGATGGCGGACACTTCTTCCGCTTGGCAAAGTAGAGCCAATGTGCCACAGGGTGACCCCACGGTCATTCATTTGCACAAGGAGCTCCATGATCATGGGTAGGCAATAGCAGAACTGACAACAATCATGAACCAGCTAGTAAAGGCACAATTACAACATGTGCAAGCTCCACGACAAGTTAATGCTATGGAGGGTGTCAATATGTTGGTGAACAAAAGAAGACAAAAAGGGCAACAAAACCAAGGGAATTCGGATCAATACAACCAAGATAGTGGTGGGTTCCAAGATGATGGGTATGAAGAGCAGAATGAATAAGTGCAATACGTGAATAATTATCAAGGCCAAAGGGGTAATTCTTCTAACCAACAACAACAATGGAGATCCCAAGGAAATTGGGAAAATCAACAGCAAGGCAACAACAATTGGAATAATCAACAAGGGAACAACAATTGGGGAAACAACAATCAAAATCCTAATTGAGGCAATCAGAACAACAATCGGAACAATCAAGGAAACTGGGGTAACAACAACAATTGGGGTGGAAACAACAATCAGGGTGGATGGAACAACAACAATCAGGGAAATCAGGGGCAAGAGCAATCCACCTCCTTTTCCATCCCAAGGTCCTAGTTCATCCAACAATGAAATGGGGAGAATTGAAATGATGTTTGAATAGATGATGAAAAAGAATGCTGACTCCGATGCTTAGCTGGCATCTCACAACACTTCAATCAGAAATTTGGAGGTTCAGCTAGGCCAAATCTCACAGTCTTTGAATACTTGCCCTAAGGGGGCTCTACCTAGTGATACAGTAGTGAACCCTGTTGGCCCAAGTAAAGGTTAGTTTTGAAGACTGACAAAGAAACGCAGGCGTAAACTAGGTCCATCCCTCAGGCGCACAAAAATGGGCAGATTCGAGCATGTGAGATGCACGTGAAGGAGATAAGCTTAAATTGGTGTATTTAATATCTCCTAATCGAAAAGGTTTCATAATTGATAAGGAGAAGGACTCCTTACTCAAAGAGAACATTATCCAAGATAGGGAAGGAGTTAGAAGTTGAAATCAACTAGAACTCTTCCACCAAGGAAGAGTTGCATCAGAACTCTAGTTATTTGTTCATCTACTAACTCTATAAATTCCAGGATGTTCTCACATTACATGTGTTGCACAAAAACACAGAAGTTAAACGTGAATTGAGAGCAAAATAGCATGGCTTTTTGCAAGCAGTTCGTGTGTAATTCAAGTGTGCAAACCTGAAGCTACATGAACCAGATTGAAGAACCAGCTCCATAAAGAGTTTTATGTGTCTTTCTTTATTTCTAGTTCAATTGTAGTAGGTGTTTTCATATTGTACCTTTCAGCTTTATCTAGAAGCAATTGTAATAGGTACTTTGAGTATTCAAGTTAGAGTTAACTTGAAGTTGTCGCAACAGTTAGAGGCTGGTTGCTACAACGGGATTAGAGGTAATCCTTAGGTTTACAAAGAGTTTTATAAATGGTGTTTTGGCTCAGTGATTTAGTGAAGTGTTAGGGAAAATCCTACTGAGTAGTAGGTCGTGATTTTTTCACCTTTTGAGTCGGGTGTTTTCCACATAAAAATACTTGTGTTCTTTACTTTCTACATTTATTATTCCACAACAGTAGCAGAAGGAACACATACAAGAACCAGGTCCTTCCATAATCAGTTTAAGCGAAAAGTTGGTCACCACACAAATCACCCCCCCTCTTGTGTGATATTGAAGTATAAAACATCAATTGGTATTAGAGCAGGTTATCCTTAAAGAGGCTAACACCTTAGGAACAGATCAAGATGGGTGCACTACCTGAAAACTGGGAAGGACAATCCACTGCTAGGCCTCCACTCTTTAATGGCCGTACTATTCCTGGTGGAAAAACAGGATGAGAGATCACATCATAGGAGAGGACTATGAACTCTGGGACATTGTTACTGATGGTCCCCTGGCCACTACGAAGAAGAATGCTGAAGAAATGGATATTCCAAAGACTAGAGCTGACTGCACTGCTGAGGACTTGAAGAAGTGGGAAAAGAATGCTAAGGCCAAGAAATGACTTGTGTGTGGACTTGGTCCAGACGAGTACAGTAGAATTCAAAGTTGTACCACTGCTAAGGAAATCTGGGACACTTTGCAAGTGGCTCTTGAAGGAACACCTCAAATGAAGAGGTCCGGAGAACACTGCTGTATTCTTAATATGAGAATTTCACCATGAAGGAAGGGGAAACCATCCAAGAGATGTATACAAGGTTCACCACACTAACCAATGAACTTAAGTCTTTTGGAAGGGTTATTCTTGAAGAAGACAAAGTTGAGAAGATTTTGACAAGGGTTCTGCCAGTCTCTTGGGAAAGCAAAATCACTGCTATTCAGGAATCAAAGAACATCGCCACTCTTAAGTTGGATGAGCTAATTGGAAATATCACTACCTATGAACTTAGAAGGCAAACCATGAAGATGGATGCACCCAAGAAAGAAAGGAGCCTGGCATTCAGAATCACTGAAAGTGCTGATCTAGAGGAGGATGAAATGAACATGATCACAAAGGACTTCAAGAAGTACCTAATGAGAGGAAAGGTTCCTTCAAGAAGTGGAAGCTACAACAAACCAAGGGTTCCTGAAAAACAAACCAATGAGGGGTGTTACAAGTGTGGGAAGACTGATCACCACATCAAAAACTGCCCTCAATGGGAAATTGAATGGAAGAAGAAAAGAGCTGAACGAACGAACAGGAAGAAGGGACAGGTTCAACCCTGTCACACCTCACTTTTTACCACCCCGAGGGGCGATATAAGGGAGTTTTTCCAATTAAAGTGACATTATTCGAAATGAGATTATTTAATTTAATTTATAGAGTCGCCGGAATAGTTTATTTGGTGTCCCAAGTCAACAGTTTATTTTAAAATCCCAAATCGAGGAGATTTTGACTTTATTTTAAAAAGTCTGCGAACCGGAAATTCTAAGTAAGGAATTCTGTTAACCCGGGAGAAGGTGTTAAGCATTCCCGGGTTCCGTAGTTCTAGCACGGTCGCTTAAACTATTAATAATTGGCCTATTATCTGATTTACTACATGTTTTAAACCTATTGTGCATTTTTAACTTTATAACCGCTTTTATATTATTTTATGGAATTATTCTGGAACAAGTTACGATTGTCGTACACTTGTTTGCTTGATACACATCGCGAATCATGTCACGGAAATCGTACCCACGATCTACAACATGTTTAATTTATTAAAGTTATTAGAAGTTATATCCGGGTCACATAAATGTACCCCTGGATTTGGAAATTAGGTATCACAACTACGTCACGGGAACCGTACCCGTAGCTATGATAATTTTATTATAAATCGCGCCTAAAGCAACTACGCGTTCAAAGTGTTTTCTATACTAGTTTTGTATTTATGTGAGGGCCATAGATTATAGGATTCAATTGTGGATGGCACACCTCAAATTATTTTAAAAGAAAAGATTTGTATTTATCTAAGGCAAACTAAAGATGCTCCTACTTTAATCTAATTTAAAATTAGGTATCACAACCACGCCATGTGAACCGTACCCGTAGTTGTAATAATTTAATTGCGTGCCTAAAGCAAACTACGATGTTCATGAATTATTTATTTAGACTACTCATTGTCAGTTTATGCTTTTCAACAAAAATAGACATGCTAAACAAGGCAAACAATTTCTAGTTTCATGTTCATTTGTAATATCATTGGTATAAACAGAAGATTTGGCAAGTAGCACGTTTGTATTTAAGTCACACATGGATTGACCAATCATATCAATGAAACTTTCAACCATATCAAATTTCGATATTAGTAGGACATTGTTGTAAATAAAAATCATGTTTTAAAACCCATATTTTGATTTCGAAATTGGTTGTCTCCGAACGTAGCAACTGGAATCATACACATACATTCCATAGTGAAATTCCATGCCACTAGGTACTTTTAACATGAATATAGCTAATTAAACTAATGTTTAGACTTAAACAATCTCAATTATCTTCCAGCTTACACTCAACCAATTTACAACATAAATTGCTCACTCAGAATAAAACTAAGATTAGAGCAAAATGTTTGCAATGAGCTGGGCCAAAGCATTAATCCTAATGTTTGTCTAAATCATTTGCACTAAAGAATGAAGCCAAAGGAACGCTGGGCCTCAAATTATTGAAGTCTAATTAACGAATGAAAATTGCTGAAGGCATTTGGGCTCCTCATTTGGGCCCAGACGCAAAGGCACGGCAAAACAAAAGCATTCTGAGCCTGGTTTCACACAAGGTGCTCAATTGGGCCAAAGCCAGGCCCAATCACTACCAAGGCATGCTAAATCCCTTTGGCTACACTTAATCAACAATTGCATACATCTTTAAAATTAAATATGCCTAACCACACCAAATAACGACTGAATCAACTTTATACAAGATGAAACGATAAAAAATTATACAAAAAACCAAATCAAAATAGTTCAATGGCCCTAAGATCTAGCTAAATCATTAATCAAAAATCCACAAACATGCTGAGCCTCCGATACAACAGCTATTCCAGCCCATGAAATTTGATAACTCATAGGAAGTTTGCATTTGCAAGGCTAGCTACAGAGCTAGCCTGCAAATCTGCTGCCACATTGTCACAATAAAAGATAATAAGCTGTTAAGACTCCAAATGTATTTTAACAGTCGAAGGCTAAATAAAAACTAATTTTTAATGCATTGCTTCCTACTCTACTAGGATTCGTAACATTCAAACATCTAATGCTTTAAATCAAACTGGAAATATCAGCATTGCTTCACCTCAAGTGTTCAAACTTATGCAACCCAAAATCCATAACTAACACAACATTAACAAACCAAAGTTCCTAGCTATATTACCATTACATGTCATTAGACACTAGACATTCAGAGTGCATATTTCATCAACTACCAGATATCAATAGACCATTTCCATTGTCCTAACACTCAAACCATTACACAAATTAACAACACAAATGAACAGAACACAAAAAACTAACACAGATTTAAAGCTTTAACAGGCTGGAAATTCCAAAATCATTGCAAGAGTAAACAATCCAACTTCATTTTATGCTCAAATGTTTAAGGAAATCAACATTTCATTCAAGACAACTCAATCAAAACGTACAAAAGGTTTCGAAAAAATGCCTAGCAAAGAGAAAACATCCTAAAGAAACAAAGCAACCTGCAATTTCTAGCTCAGCTCAGTAAAAACCAGCAGTGAATCAAACCAAAAATCTGTTCCAACCTCTGAAATCCAATAAAGAAGAAACCCAAAACCAGAGAAAACTCAAAGTTTCTTAAGAACCCTTTTGTAAAATATTGCTCGCAGCCGTTTACCCCTTTTTCTACTCTTTTTTTTGTGCCCTAATCATTGGCAAGAGGGTCCTTTTATAGGAGGAATTCTAGGGCAAAAAAATCTGATTTGCCATTTTAAAATTGCCCCTTTAATTTCTAATTTTGTTAACTTAGCCCCCCTTCCCTAGCATTTTCCCCATCTTTTATCTCTAAACAGATCCTTGTCAGCTTTTCTAGAAGCTTCCTATGAACTTCCTTCAAACCTTATCCAATTCCAAACCCAGCACCCCTGTATTTACCCCTTTTTCTTTTTTTGTTTTTCACTGTTCTATCAGTTTAAGCCCAGTGGTACTGGACTTGGGCCATTTTAAAACTTTAAGCCCAGTAATACTTGGGCTTTCGTACCAACAGAAACCAAGTTTGAATTCTAACCCAAAACTAAACCAACTTATGCAGAAATAAAATAAATATTTGATTAAACAAAAACTAATGATGCATCTTTTTTAAGAATAATATATATTAAGAAAATGATTAAGCCTAATAATGAGCTATTAACCACTGATTAAACAATTATGCCCTAAAATAATACTAATTAAACTTTTAGATAGAAGAAAGGGATCCCAGTAGATGAATGTGAAAAAAAAGGGAGAAGAATTATACCGATTAGATCGCCAAGAGCTTTGACAACTCGAGTAACGAATCCATTCGAACTCCGATGAACCATGAAACTCGGCCAATGGTGGGAATTGTTACATNGGAAGTTTCTGATTTTTAGCCTAAGTGGAAATTCATTTTTACCCTTTAAGTTACTGCTTATTTCAGTTCTATCCTAAAATTTTCAGGTTCAATTAGGACCCCTAAGGTTTCTATTTGTTAGCAAATCAGAACCAACAGCACAAGACAAAAGTTAACACAAAAGAAAAATCCAAGAAATAGATTATTGAGCAACCAACCCTTTAAAATTAAACCCCAAATTCATTTGACATGAACAGAATCAGAAATGAAACAAACACAGAAGAAAATTTAAACCTAATACTTAGCATGAGTTTCAAAGGAAAATTATTAACACCTAATTAAAACTTGAACCTACGTACAAGTAATGAAACTAGCAATTAAAGAAAGAAAAGGAGAACCTAAACCATGGGCTAAGGAAGCAATTAACATAAAACAATTAACACAGAAAGAAAAAGATCAAACACCGCAATTTATCCTTAATCATGCAAGCTAAACAAGAAAAAGAGATAAATAAAGAGAAACAAGAAAGAAATTACCTGGAACTGGACTTTACTATGAACTCGGCCAAACTCCTCATAGCATGAATGAACTTTAACTAACATTAATCGATTGTTCTTAACAAGAACAATCGACTAATGGAGGTTTTGAGTTCGTTTGACCAAATACAGACCAAGAAAAGAGGAAAGAAAAATTTAGGGTTTTGAGTCTTAGATCCGAAATTAGGGCGATTGTCAGCTTGTTCGAAAGGACTGGTTTGGGGATTAGAGAGGGGGAAGGGGTGAGGAACATCTGGTATGAATTTGGTGGTGTTTGGAGCAGTTAAGGTTTTGGCCGTGATTTCGATCTAATATTCGAGAATTTCGGCCGGGATTCGAGGGAAAAGGATTGGAGATTTGGAATGAGGAGGTTATGGGGGTTTAAGGGTGTAAATTTGGGGGAGATTGGTGGTGGTCCGCCGCCGTGAGGCGATTTTCGACCGGCGGACCACGGCGGAGGAAGGCGAAGCCAGTGATGGATTTTAGGGCGGCTAGGGTTCGGTGTTTTGAGAGAGAGATGAGAGACTGAGATGGGGTTTGGAGTTAAGGGAAGGGGGGGGGGGTTGTTCGGACAGTTATAAGGGAGGGAAAGGGTTAGTTCCCAGCTATTCGATCAAAAAAGATCAAAGGCTGAGATTGGACGTTACCAAATGGCGTCGTTTGGTTTAGTTGGGGGAATCGAACCGGGTATATGGGTAGTTTGGGCTTGGATTTTGGATAATTTTGGGAACAGATTTGGGCTAGATTGGGTGTAAAATTGGCCAAATTTCAATTAACAAAACCTCTCTTTTTAATTAATCCCTTATTTCTTTTTCTTTTCTTCTTTTTTTAATTAAAGAAAAATCCTAAAAACCTAAATTAATCTAAACATGTGAAATTAAACTAATTACCTAATTACAAAAATTATACAAGTTACTTACTTCTAAATTAAAAGAGAAAAATCAATAACCTAAACATTAAAAGGCAAAAATATAAAAATGAGCCATTCTTTTGTGATTTTCAATTTTTATAAAACAAATAACTACTGATTAATCCAAAAAATGTAAAAATAAAGCCTAAGTGCAATGCATGGTATTTTTGGTATTTTTATGATTTAATAAAAATTAAACATGCATAAAAATGCAAACAATTAAATAAAATTCTACAAAAATTACTAAAATAACAAATAATTAAGGAAAATCTATTTTCTTGGTATTTTATAGGAGTACTTCGTATAGGGCAAAAATCACATGCTCACAGCTGCCCTTCTTTGCTCGGAAACTCGACGGGTTTTCGGGCTAAGACAAAATGAGCAACTATGAGGGATTTTTGCCTGTTTGAAACTCCATGAGAAGCATCTTTGAAAAAGCCAGACCGAACCTTGCTTCAGAGGTTGCCTACATATCCTTGGCTATAAAGGAATTAGGTCAGTGTAGTTCTGGAAGTTTTGGTAGCTGGGACTACCGGGAAACTGTGATTTCAATGCTGTTGCTGCTGTTCTGCTTGCTGAGCTCCTTATTACACCAAAATGAAAGATGAAAAGCTAAACTAGCTAAGTCTATTAACTACGAGTTACAAGATTCCTATCTATAAACCTTCTAAAGCTTGATCTTGAGTCTTGGCTGGTTCTTCCTGCTGACTCTAATCTGAATCTTGATGCTTGTTAGCTGCAACCGCTGATTCGATCTTCTTCAGCTTTTCGGATCAAGGCGGGACATGCAAAGCTTGTGACTTCAATCAAATTTTTGAGCATTACGCATCTTTTCCCCGCTTCTACACTCAGAGTTCAACTTCTTTTCTTGTTTCTTCTTTTCTTTTATTTGGGTTGAGACTTCTCCTTTTGGTCATCTCAAACCTTGTGCCTCACGGTAAAAACCTGTTCAGGCACCAAAGCAAACAAACGAACGAAATTTTTCTGCCCCAGTTTTCACTAGGAAGATTTCGTGAGTTATTGCAACAAAATCTAAACTATTTCTTTATTGAAAGCATTTAAAATCAGGATTGTGTATCCTTGAGGAAAAGAGATTAGGGAGTGGAGACCCTACATCTAAAATGAAACCAAATGGGGATCAGAGGCTCTAAGTTGGGAAGGTTACCAGGTTATGCTGCAAAAATGACCGGGTTATGCCGAAAAAGGTAAAAAAGGTCCTCGGGTTATGCCGGGGAGGTCCACGGGTTATGCCGGGAAAGTCATCGGGTTATGCCGGAAAAGGAAAAGGTCCTCAGTTTATGCCGGGGAAGTCATCGGGTTATGACAAAAAAGAAAAAGATCCTCGGGTTATGTCCGGGAGGTCCACGGGTTATGCCGGGAATGAAAAAGGTCCTTGGGTTATGCCAGGGAGGTCCACGGGTTATGCCAGAAAAGAAAAAGGTCCTCGGGTTGTGCCGGGGAGGTCTATGGGTTATGCCGGGGAAGGTCATCGGGTTATGCCGGAAAAGAAAAAGGTCCTCGGGTTATGCCGAGGAGGTCCACGGGTTATGCCAGGAAAGTCATCGGGTTATGCCGGAAAAGAAAAAGGTCCTCGGGTTATGCCAGGGAAGGTCATCGGGTTATGCCGGAGAAGAAAAAAGGTCCTCGGGTTATGCCGGGGAGGTCCACGGGTTATGCCTGGAAAGTCATCGGATTATGCCGTAAAAGAAAAAGGTCCTCGGGTTACGCCGGGGAGGTCCATGGGTTATGCAGGGGAAGGTCATCGGGTTATGCCGGAAAAGAAAAGGGTCCTCGGGTTATGCGGGGGAGGTTATGCCGGGGAGGTCCACGGGTTATGCCGGGGAAGGTCATCGGGTTATGCCGGAAATCAACTAGGAAGTGGAGCCCTGTAATGGAAAGACTACCTAGGTTATGTTGGGAGCGACTTAAGGAATGGGACCCTATGTTGAGAAACGTAGCTTAGAGATTGGGGTACCCTAGGCTTACCGATANCCAAACCAACTTATACATAAATAAAACAAATATTTGATTAAACAAAAAATAATGATGCATCTTTTTTAAGAAAACTATATATTAGGGAAATGATTAAACCTAATTAATGAGCTATTAACCACTGATTAAATAATTATGCCCTAAAATAATACTAATTAAACTTTTACACAGAAGAAAGGGATCCCAGTAGATGAATGTAAAAAAAAGGGAGAAGAATTATACCGATTAGATCGCCAAGAGCTTTGACAACTCGAGTAACGAATCCATTCGAACTCCGATGAACCATGAAACTCGGCCAATGGTGGGAAATGTTACCTGAATACTAGCAGGTCTTTCGTCCATGGCTAATGCTTCATGCAACAATTTTCACCACATGCCTCAGACGAGACGAAATAGAGGCTCGAAGAATTCGATTTGTTCGAAGCTACTTGTCTGAAATCTGGTCAACCCTATGAGATTGGGGGTTCTTGACATCAAACGAACTCCCTTTGTTGAAAAACTGGGGGATTCACAAGGGTTTTATCATGAATTGAGGGCTAAATCAAGAAAAATCTAGCAAAAGTGAAAAGTTCGAATTTGTATTTCTTAGATTTCAAATTCGGAGAAAACGGGTGATCTTTTGGGGAAACTAATGGCGGGACATGAATGAGGGGATTATGGAGGTTGGATGGTCAAAATTTGGAGGCTATTGGAATTGCTCCGCCGGTGAGATGATTTCCGGGCGGCGGAGAGACGGCGGAGATGGGCGGCGATTTCAGAGAAGACGGAGATCTAATTTTTAGGTTTAAAACTAAATGAAAGAGAACTAAAGGGATTTGGGTCGTTTAATGGGGTAGGGTAAATGAAACGACGTAGTGTTGCCATGTCACTACGTCGTTTTGGGGGGGAGGATGGGTCTGACCGGTTTTTTCGGGTATGAGCTAGTATGGGTCTGGGGGTTGAAACGGGTATGGTTATTTGGGCCTGGGTTTGGGTAGTTTTTATGCTGGTTTGGGTATTAAGATCAACCCAATTTCAAACAAATCCAATCTTTAAATTAGCCCCTTTTATTTTCTTTTCTTTCCTTTTTTTTTTCTCTTTCTTTTTCTTTAATTAAAAAAATCCTAAAAATTAAAATCCTAAATTATATAAATTGCAAAAAATTAAAACAATTACCTAATTACAATAATTATAAAATTTACTTAATCCTAAGTTAAAAAAGGTGAAAAATCAATAATCTAAAAATAAAAGGAAAAAGTGTAAAAAATGAGCTATTTTTTTTATTTTCAATTTTTATAAAACAAATAATTACTGATTAATCCTAAAAATATAAAAATAAAGCCTAAATGCAATGCATGGTATTTTTGGTATTTTCATAATTTAAAATAAAATAAACATGCATAAAATGCAAACAATTAAATAAAATTCTACAAAAATTCCTATAAATGGAAAATAATTAAGAAAAAATCTATTTTCTTGGGATTTTATAGGAGTATTTCGTATAGGGCAAAAATCACATGCTCACAACTGCCCCTCTTTGCTCGGAAACACGACGGGTTTTCGGGCAAAGACAAAATGAGCAACTATGAGGGATTTTTGCCCGTTTGAAACTCCATGAGAAGCATCTTTGAAAAAGCCTGACCGAACCTTGCTTCAGAGGTTGCCTACATATCCTTGGCTATAAAGGAATCATGTCAGTGTAGTTCTGGAAGTTTTGGTAGCTGGGACTACCGGGAACTGTGATTTCACTGCTGTTGCTGTTGTTTCTGCTTGCCAAGTTCCTTATTTCACCAAAATGAAAAATGAAAAATCTAAACTAGCTAAGCCTATCAACTACGAGTTACAAGATTCCTATCTATAAACCTTCTAAAGCTTGATCTTGAGTCTTGGCTGGTTCTTCCTGCAGACTCTGATTTGACTCTTGATGCACGTTAACTGCAATCGCTGGTTCATTCTTCTTCAGCTTTTTGGACCAAGGCGGGATATGCGAAGCTTGTGATTTTAATCAAATTTTGAGTAGTCCGCATCTTTTCTCTGCTTCTACACTCAGAGTTCACCTTCTTTTCTTGTTTCTTCTTTTCTTTTATTTGGGTTGAGACTTCTTCTCTTGGTCATCCCAAACCTTGTGCCTCACGGTAAAAACCTGTTCATGCACCAAAGCAAACAAACGAACGAATTTTTTTGCCCCAGTTTGCACTAGGAAAATTTTGTGAGTTATTGTAACAAAAATATAAACTATTTTTTATTGAAAACAATAAAATCAGGATTGTGTATCCTTGGGAGAAAGAGATTAGGGAGTGGAACCCAATACCTATAATGAAATTAACTAGGGATCGGAGACTCTAAGTTGGAAAGATTACCAGGTTATGCTAGAAAAATGACTGGGTTATGCCGGAAAGGTCCTCGGGTTATGCCGGAAAAGGTCACCGGGTTATGCCGGAAACAAAAAAGGTCCTCGGGTTATGCCGAGAAGGTCTACGGGTTATGCCGGAAAAGAAAAAGGTTCTCGGGTTATGCCGGGGAGGTCCACGGGTTATGCCGGAAAAGTCATCGGGTTATGCTGGAAAAGAAAAAGGTCCTCGGGTTATGACTGGGAGGTCCACGGGTTATGCCATAAAAGAAAAAAAGTTCCTCGGGTTATGTCGGGGAGGTCCACGGGTTATGCCGGGAAAGACATCGAGTTATGCCAGAAAAGAAAAAGGTCGTCGGGTTATGCCGGGGAGGTCCACGGGTTATGCCGGGGAAGGTCATCGGGTTATGCCGGAAAAGAAAAAGGGTCCTCGGGTTATGCCGGAAAAGAAAAAGGTCCTCGGGTTATGCCGGGGAGGTCCACGGGTTATGCCGGGGAAGGTCATGGGGTTATGCCGGAAAAGAAAAAGGTCCTCGGGTTATGCCGGGGAGGTCCACGGGTTATACCGGGGAAGGTCATCGGGTTATGCCGGAAAAGAAAACGGTCCTCGGGTTATGCCGGGGAGGTCCACGGGTTATGCCGGGGAAGGTCATCGGGTTATGCCGGAAAATAAAAAGGTCCTCGGATTATGCCGGGAGGTCCACGGGTTATGCCGGGGAAGGTCATCGGGTTATGCCGGAAAAGAAAAAGGTCCTTGGGTTATGCCGGGGAGGTCCACGGGTTATGCCGAGAAAGTCATCGAGTTATGCCGGAAAAGAAAACGGTCCTCGTGTTATGCTGGGGAGGTCCACGGGTTATGCCTGGAAAGTCATCGAATTATGCCGGAAAAGAAAAAGGTCCTCGGGTTATGCCGGAGAGGTCCACGGGTTATGCCGGGAAAATCATCGGGTTATGCCGGAAAAAAAAGGTCCTCGAGTTATGTCGGGGATCAACTAGGGAGTGGAACCCTATAATGGAAAAGACTACCAGGTTATGCTGGGAGCGACTAGGGAATAGGAACCTATATTGAGAAAATGTAGCTAGAGGTTGGGGACCCTAGGCTACCACGTTTTTGAATTTTTTCTTCTTCTTTCTTTCTTCTTTCTTTTCTTCTTCCTCTCTTTTACTTCACTTTTTATTTTATTTAGGAGAGATGAATGAAGAGTTTTTAAAAAGGACTTCCCTTTTTCTTGTCCACTTTTGCTGCAGAAACGTTTTGGTTTCTGCGTAACTTATTTTTATTGCACCTGCTTCTTGCAAAGTTGTCTTGGACTGTACCTGTTTTCAAATCAAAGAACCATTTGTCAGTTTGAAATGGTGGTTGGTTTTGTGTCCTTGAGTGTTTTGATCTCGGCCCAACTCTTTTGATGAAATCCTTTACTGCTCGCTGGCTTTCTTGAGACCGATCTCTCTTCTAAAACCAGGTATCTTGACTTTTCCAAAAATTTCACATGATGGTTAACCCGTGTGGGGATTTGGCCTTTCTTATTTTGCCTTTATGGGCGCTTGACTTTGGATTTCTTTCCTTTTCAATAATTTTGACTCTGGATCATCGGCCATCATGGCCAGTCGAGATCGACTTGATGCACCTGGTGAGGCTGGGTGCCTCTACTTGAACTTGGCTTTTGCTAAGCAGAACCCTGTAAAACTAATCTTTCCATCTTTTCTTTGTATTAGTTTCGGAGGAGGATTAAACCGAAAGGGATTCAAAGTAAAGGAAAGACAGGATAATGAGTTTAATGAGAAGTGTCCCTTTCGGGGGAGGAAAGAAGGACTTATCTGGAGTGCATGCAGACTTCAATAGACATGACATGCTTCTTGGACTGGATACCCGATCTGCACAACTATCCAATCTCTCATAAACCCACTATCCAGTCTCTCATAAACCCATTATGACTCGTGTTTTAAAACCGAGAAACCTTGCCAGGACTTTTTCAGTGCCAATGGTTGTAAGGAATTCCTTCTTCTCGATCAACGGCGCCCTTTTCGGGTTTTCACCAATTGACCTCTCTCATTTCTCTCCTTACCGTCGCCTTATAGTGCTCTTTGCGAGTTTTCACTAACAAGACTCTCTCATTTTCAGTTTCTCTACTAACCATTGCCTTATAGTGCCCATGTGGGTTTTTACCAATAAGACTCTCTCATTTTATTTCTCTCATTTGATTGTATCAGATCCAAGTAAACAACATCCTCCTATTTTGAACATCTTTACCGATTGATCAGAAGGACTTTGAACAGGATTTAGGGTAAAAAGAGTTTGGGTTGAATTACAACTTTGGAACCTTTCAGGCGAACCGTCGCCGAACCATTATAACATCTGCCCCAGTTTCACTTTTGGGGAAATTTGGATTTTTGTTTTGGTGTGACTGAACCCCAGAGAGAGGCTGCCTACGTATCCTTTCGGAATCAAGTCGAACGTAGTTCAGGGAACTTTGTTTTTTTTGATTTTATTTTGATTTTTGATTTCTTTACAAACGTTTTCGGGTTCCAAAGAGGGTAATCAAAGAAAGGTAACCGGCTCAAAGGGTTAGCAAAGGGTAGAAGTGTTTGGGGTAGCGAGGATGAAAGCCTTCGTCATCCCAATCGAACAATATTGGTGCTTCAGTAAGATTAAACATAATACCTTTTGACTACGTCTGCATTTACAGCTGTTTCAGGATCATTTCCTTCAATGTCTCCCAAGTACAACGCCCCTTTTGGCAATAACTTTCTTATAATGTATGGACCTTTCCAGTTTGGAGCGAACTTTCCTTTTGCTTCTTGGTGATAAGGGAGAATACGCCTCAAAACAAGTTGCCCCACTTCAAAATTCCTAGCCCGTACTTTCTTGTTGTAGGCACGGGCCATTCTTTGTTGATACAACTGCCCGTGGCATACTGCTGCCATTCGTTTTTCATCAATCAGGGTTAACTGTTCTAGACGGGTTTTGACCCACTCACTGTCCTCAATCTCAGCTTCAACAATGATGCGGAGAGATGGAATTTCAACTTCTGCAGGTATTACGGCTTCAGTGTCGTAAACCAATAGATAGGGTGTTGCTCCAATCGATGTGTGCACAGTTTTGCGATATCCCAACAATGCAAACGGCAACTTTTCATGACATTGTCTCAAACTTTGAATCATCTTTCTAAGAATCTTCTTGATGTTCTTGTTTGCTGCTTCAACGATACCATTAGCTTTGGGCCGATAAGGGGTAGAGTTCCGATGCATAATCTTAAATTGTTCGCATATCTCCCTCATCAAATGACTATTCAAGATTGCAGCATTGTCCGTAATGATAATTGTAGGGATACCAAAACGGCAAATGATGTTGGAGTGCACGAAGTCTACCACTGCTTTCTTAGTGACATCTTTGAGAGTAATGCTTAAACCCACTTTGTGAAGTAACCGATGGCAACCAATATGAATCTATTCCTATTTGAAGCTTTTGGCTCGATTGGCCCAATGACATCCATACCCCAAGCAACGAATGGCCATGGTGCCGAGATAGGATGCAGTTCTGAGGGAGGTGCATGAATCAGGTCATCGTGTACCTGACACTAATGACATTTTCGGACGAAGCTGAAGCAATCCTTTTCCATGGTGATCCAGTAAAACCCCGCTCGAAGGATTTTCTTTGCAAGGATGTATCCATTCATATGAGGTCCGCATACTCCTACGTGTACTTCATTCATGATTCTTCCGGCCTCTTGGGCATCCACACATCTCAAAAGGTTCAAATCTGGAGTCCTTTTGTACAAAACTTCTCCGCTCAAGAAGAAGCCACCAGCAAGCCTTCTAATGGTTCTCTTTTGATCTCCACTGGCTTGCTCGGGATATTCCTTTGTTTTCAGAAACATCTTGATATCATGGTACCATGGCTGTACATTTGGTTCCACCTCAACCGTATTGCAATACCCATGCCTTTCTCGGATTTG
>NW_017672509.1:163187-164825 GCF_001879085.1 Nicotiana attenuata
TAACCACGGGCTCATTCAGCCTTGGTGAAATTACCGGCCCCCGTACCACATAGGCCCCTTTTGGCACGTACATCTTAGGTCCCTTGTTCAGCTCGAACCTTTTTGGAGTACTCAACGTCATTTGTTCTTTCCTGTGACCCAGGGGAACATAAAGAATGGCATCTTTTGGGGGTACTGCCCCAGTTTTGGTTTCCACTGTCTTTTCTACACTTTGAGGGGTGGGTTTACTCTTATTCTCCCCCTTGTCTTGCTTCGTAGCAGCTTTTGGCTTCTTCTCGACATCAGCGATGGCAATGATGGCTTTCAAAGCGGGATCAAACTCCTTATCTTCGCAAATCATCCCAATAACTGGCCCGTTGTTGTGGCCGGCAATGGGTTATTGGTCACATTAGGAATTTCTTCATCCTTCAGCACTATCCATTTTGCTCTATGAGATTTTCAACTGCCCTTTTTAGAGTCCAACAGTCTTCAGTGTCATGCCCTTCCACCCCAGAATGATAAGCACATCGGGTACCGGGTCGGTAGGAAGGTGACTCTGGGTTTGGTCCGTTCGGGGGTACGGGTTGCAACAAACCCATTTGGACAAGTTTAGGGAAAATGCTAGAGTATGATTCACTAATAAGAGTGAAATTTGTTCTTCTGGATGGTTCCAGAGCATGGGCATTGTAGGGGAAATTATTTTGTGGAGGTCAGGGATTATACTGAGCTTGGTGAGGAGGGTTATTTCTAGGAGTTGGAGCTCTGTTTTGGTTAAACTGTTGTCATGGTCGAGCGTATGGCTGGGCGTTCATCACCGCGTAAGGCTGGGTGGCCATAGCATAAGCCACATGCTGGTGGGGATAATAATGTTGTGGTGCGCTTGGAGGGAAGTAACCTCTGGGTGGACGGGGGTTTCTCAAATCTGAAGCCGTCATCGCCATTTCTTCCTTCTTCTTTCTATTTGCTACACCTCCGGACCCGCTTTGAATTGCTTGGGATGTAGCTCTTATGGTAGATTGGCTCAATATGCGCCCTGTTTTCAGACCATTCTCGACCATCTCACCAATCTTTATGGCCTCAGCAAACGGTTTCCCCATTGTAGACATCATATTCTGAAAGTAGTCAGCCTCTTGGGCTTGGAGAAAAACACTAACCATTTCCGTTTCATCCATCGGGGGCGTGACCCTGGCCGCTTGTTCGCGCCATTTAACAGCATATTCTCGAAAACTTTCTAATGACTTCTTTTTGAGATTTGACAGGGAATTCCTGTCGAGAGCTATGTCTATGTTGTACTAAAATTGCCTGGCAAAATCTCGGGCCAAATCATCCCAAATGTGCCAACGAGATATATCCTGATCCATGTACCACTCGGATGCGATGCCCACTAGACTCTCTCCGAAATAAGCCATGAGAAGCTCCTCTTTTCCACCTGCCCCTCTTAGTTGATTGCAGTACCTCTTGAGGTGGGCTATGGGGTCCCCAAGCCCATCGTACTTCTCGAACTTGGGAGTTTTAAAACCTAGGGGTAGGTGAACATGTGGGAACATACACAAATCAGCGTAGGATACGCTTTTTTGACCATTTAAGCCTTGTATATTCTTGAGGCTCTATTCCATACTCCTCATCTTCCGAGTGATTTCTTCTTGCTCGGGGTTCTTT
>NW_017672509.1:165087-186993 GCF_001879085.1 Nicotiana attenuata
AATCTCGGTGGCTATCTTGCAAAACAACTTCAGGCGCCCCGTTGGAGCGTTTGGCTTATTTACAAAACCAACATTTCCCATTTTATTTTGACAGCAAATGATAACATTTTCAAATTTTGGGTTATTTTGTAAAAGCGGGGCTGGACCCGATGAGGGTTGCCTACGTATCCCACATCTGGTGAGAATCAAACCCGCGTAGTTCGGTCAGTTTTGTCATAATAAAATAAAGAAAAGACATGAAACTTTTCAAATCAATTTCTTTTTCCCCCTTTTTTTCTTTTTTTATCTTCAAAATTTCAGCAGAGTTTCGGCATATTTTGGACACCAGGTTTTTTCAAAGGCGGGGAATTATCTCTCTCATACCTCAATTTTATTTTTCCCAATTTTCTCCCTATTCTAGCAACCGGTCAACATGCAAACCGAAGCAAATAATTATACAAGTAACACGTAAAAATGCATCAGGATGGTCTTTTGATTCTGGGGTCCACCTGTCCAAGACGGACCCAACCCCTGTGTTGAGTCCCCTAAGTCAAATGCACATGATGCAAACAAACGTTCCTACTAGGGATCTGGCATGAGGCTGAGTTATTCTAAGTTTAAAACTTGGGTATATTGTTCTAGACTTGGTGCACCCGAGCGGACAACTCGAGCCGATGAGGGGGCTACGTATCGGGAACCAAAAGGCCATCTGGCTTTGTAACTTGTCCGAGCCTCTTTCTTACTTAAGGTGTGACACTAACAGAAAAGGGAGTCACGCCAGCGTGCACATCCCCGAAGATGAGAAGAGAAGGGTTTCACAACAGTTTATATACAGTTCAGATAATATCAAAGCGGTAAAAAGCGGCATTTAGCACATTAGGCCCAAACATGTAATAAAATCAGATAATAAATAAAATCCAAATATAACAGTTATTCTAAGCTCGAATTCTTGAAACCTGAACCGAAGTTCTGGGTTTGGATCCCCAGCAGAGTCGCCAGAGCTGTCACACCTCACTTTTTACCACCCCGAGGGGCGATATAAGGGAGTTTTTCCAATTAAAGTGACATTATTCAAAATGAGATATTTAATTTAATTTATAGATTTGCCACTTGGAATAGTTTATTTGGTGTCCCAAGTCACCGGTTTATTTTAAAATCCCAAATCGAGGAGATTTTGACTTTATTTTAAAAAGTTTGCGAACCAGAAATTCTAAGTATGGAATTCTGTTAACTCGGGAGAAGGTGTTAGGCATTTTCGGGTTTCGTGGTTCTAGCACGGTCACTTAAACTATTAATAATTGGTCTATTATCTAATTTACTACATGTTTTAAACCTATTGTGCATTTTTAACTTTATAACCGCTTTTAATTATTTCATGGAATTATTCTGGAACAAGTTACGATTGCCGTACACTTGTTTATTTGATACACATTGTGAATCATGTCACGGGAATCGTACCCACGATCTACACATGTTTAATTTATTAAAGTTTTTAGAAGTTATATCCGGGTCACATAAATGTACCCCCGGATTTGGAAATTAGGTATCACAACTACGTCATGGGAACCGTACCCGTAGCTATGATGATTTTATTATAAATCGCGCCTAAAGCAACTATGCGTTCAAAGTGTTTTCTACAATAGTTTTGTATTTATGTGAGGGCCATAGATTATAGGATTCAATTGTGGATGGCACACCTTAAATTATTTTAAAAGAAAAGATTTGTATTTCTCTAAGGCAAACTAAAGATGCTCCCACTTTAATCTAGTTTAAAATTAGGTATCACAACCACGTCACGGGAACCGTACCCGTAGTTGTAATAATTTAATTGCATGCCTAAAGCAAACTAATATGTTCATGAATTATTTATTTAGACTAATCATTGTCAGTTCATGCTTTTCAACAAAAATAGACCTGCTAAACAAGGCAAACAATTTCCAGTTTCATGTTCATTTGTATTATCATTGGTATAAATAGAAGATTTGGAAAGTAGCACGTTTGTATTTAAGTCACACATGGATTGACCAATCATATCAATGAAACTTTCAACCATATCAAATTTCGATATTAGTAGGACATTGCTGTATATAAAAATCATGTTTTAAAACCCATATTTTGATTTCGAAATTGGTTAAGTCTCCGAACGTAGCAATTGGAATCATACACATACATTCCATAGTGAAATTCCATGCTACTAGGTACTTTAAACATGAATATAGCTAATTAAACTAATGTTTAGACTTAAACAATCTCAATTATCTTCCAGCTTATGCTTGACCAATTTACAACATAAATTGCTCACTCAGAATAAAACTAAGATTAGAGGCAAATGTTTGCAATAAGCTGGGCCAAAGCATTAATCCTAATGTTTATCTAAATCATTTGAACTAAAGAATGAAGCCAAAGGAACGTTGGGCCTCAAATTATTGAAGGCCAATTAACGAATACAAATAGCTGAAGGCATTTGGGCTCCTCATTTGGTCTAGACGCAAAGGCACGGCAAAACAAAAGCATTCTGAGCTTGGTTTCACACAAGGTGCTCAATTGGGCCAAAGCCAGGCCCAATCACTACCAAGGCATGCTAAATCCCTTAGGCTACACTTAATCAACAATTGCATACATCTTTTAAATTAAGTATGCCTAACCACACCAAATAACGACTGAATCAATTTTATACAAGATGAAACGATAAAAAATTATACAAAAAACCAAATCAAAACAGTTCAATGGCCCTAAGATCTAGCTAAATCATTAATCAAAAATCCATAAACATGCTGCTCCTCCGTTACAGAAGCTATTCCAGCCCTTGAAATTTGATAACTTATAGGAAGTTTGCATTTGCAAGACTAGCTACAGAGTTAGCCGGCAAATCTGCAGCCACATTGTCACAATAAAAGATAATAAGTTGTTAAGACTCCAAATGTATTTTAATAGTCCAAGGCTAAATAAAAATTGATTTTTAATGCATTGCTTCCTACTATACTAGGATTGGAAACATTCAAACATCTAATGCTTTTAATCAAACTGGAAATATCAGCGTTGCTTCACCTCAAGTGTTCAAACTTATGCAACCCAAAATCCATAAGTAACACAACATTAACAAACCAAAGTTCCTAGCTATATTACCATTACATGTCATTAGACACTAGACATTCAGAGTGCATATTTCATCAACTACCAGATATTAATAGACTATTTCCATTGTCCTAACACTCAAACCATTACACAAATTAACAATACACATGAACAGAACACAAAAAACTAACACAAATTTAAAGCTTTAACAGACTGAAAATTCCAAAATCATTGCAAGAGTAGACAATCCAACTTCATTTTATGCTCAAATGTTTAAGGAAATAAACATTTCATTCAAGACAACTTAATCAAAACATACAAAAGGTTCCGAAAAAATACCTAGCAAAGAGAAAACAGCCTAAAGAAATGAAGCAGCCTGATTTCTAGCTCAGCTCAGCAAAAACCAGCAGTGAATCAAACCAAAAATCTGTTCCAACCTCTGAAACCCAGCCAAGAAGAAACCCAAAACCAGAGAAAACTCAAAGTTTCTTAAGAGCCCTTTTGGAAAATTTTTCTCTCAGCCGTTTACCCTTTTTTCTACTCTTTTTTCTGTTCCCTAATCATTGGCAAGAGGGTGTGACGACCCGGCCGGTCGTCTCATAAGTTACTGCTCCGTTTTCCCTATTTCTGCTTCTATTTGCTTTGATTATCGGTTTTATATGTTATCGGGTTGTTTGGCTCGGGTACAGAAAGGTTTTGAGAAGGTTTGAGACACTTAGTCTCTTTTAAGAAGACTTAAGTTGGAAAAGTCAACCGGATGTTGGCTTATGTGTTAGAGGGCTCGGATGTGAGTTCCGATGGTTCGGATAGCTTCGGGAGATGATATGGGACTTAAGAGCGTGATCGAAATGTGTTTTGGAGGTCCGGAGTAGAATTAGGCTTGAATTGGCGAAATTGAGTTTTTGGCCTTTTCCGGTTGATAGGTGAGATTTTGATATAGGGGTCGGAATGGAATTCCGGAAGTAGCAGTAGCTCCGTTATGTTGTTTGGGACATGTGTGCAAAATTTCAGGTCATTCGGATGTGGGTTGGTATACTTTTTGATCAAAAGCGGAATGCGGAAGATTTTAGAACCTTAGGCTTGAATTCGATGCGTTTTGGTGGTTTTGATGTTGTTTGAGGTGTTTTGAAGATTGGTACAAGTTTGAATAAGGTCACAGGATGTGTTTGTGTTTTTGGTTGAGGTCCCGGGGGCCTCAAGGTGATTTCGGATGGTTGACAGAGAGTTGGAAGTTTGATTGAAGCTGCAGATTTTTGCTACTTCTGGTATTTCCGCACTTGTAGATTGGGGACCGCAGGTGCGGCGCCTCATATGCGAAAGATGGTCCGCAGAAGCGGCCAGAGGTGCATTTGGCTGGGATCGTAGAAGTGAAAATTTGACCGCACCTGCGATGGCGCAAATGTGGATGGTTCATCGCAAATGCGGAGAAGTGGACTTAAGTGAGGACCGCAAATGTGGTGGTCAAGACCGCAGATGCGGTATTGCAGATGCGGTGGAATGACCGCAGATGCGAGAATGTCTGGACAGAACATATAAGTTATTTCATTCGCGATTTTCAGAGGGTTATTTCACTTTTTAACACGAATTTGAGAGCTTTGGGCGATTTTGAAGAGAGAATTCAAGGAGAACTCATTGAGGTAAGAATTTTGGACTTATAAACTCGATTCTATGGTATTAATGCATGGATTAGAGCTGTAATTAAAGGTAAAATTTGAGAAACTAGGGCCTAGAAACCTAGGCCTTTGATTGAGGATTTAGAAGACCATTTGTGGTCGGATTTTGAAACTTTTTATATGCATGAACTCGTGGGGAGATAAAGAATCTAATGACGTGAATTTTATCGAATTCCGAGAAGTGTGCCCGGGGGTCGGGTTTTGGTATTTTCGGAAATTGTGATGTTTTTCGATTATTTTCGAGTGGGCTTCGTCCTTTAGCATAAATTAATGGTTACGTTCTGATTTTGGTAGATTCGGAGCATCCGGAGATCAACTCGAAGGGCAAAGGCATTGCGAGCTAAACTTCGGGCTGGATTGAGGTGAGTAATGATTTTAAATGCTGTCCTAAGGGTATGAAACCCCGGAATTTCACGGCGTTCGGCTATGCTGAGGTGAGACACACGCTAGATGACGAGCGTGGGGTCGTGCACCGTTGGGGATTGTGACTTAGTCCATCCCGAATGACTATTTTACTGCGTATTTGACAGTTAATTGTTTGATATTATTATATTTTGGGCTAAATGCCATATGTGGGCTTCATTCCAACTGTTTGAACCCTTAGGGGATTTTTAAATAACATTTTCCTCACTGTTTGATTTCATACTGGTGCTCAGTCATGCTATATTTTTACTATTTTCAAAAACTCAGCTATGTTATTCTGTTTTAAACACATTAAATGATATTTTAAAGATATTTTGAGCTGGGCTTCATGTTTTACTGTTGCTCAAGGGGAATACTTTTGGGTCGGGCTGCACGTCGCAGCACTGATATACTGATTATGATAATGAGGCCGAAGGCCTGAGATTGTACGCCACGAGGTGGCTTGTGATTGATATGAGGCCGAGAGCCTGTTTATGATGCCACGAGATGGCTTGATATTGCTCTAGGGCCGTAAGGGCCCCTCCCGGAGTCTGTACACCCCTAGTGAGCGCGGGTACCCATTGTGATATGAGATATAGCCCGAGGGGCTGGTATTGTTCTGTGATATTGCCCGAGGGGCTGATTCTGTTGTTACTGTGCCCGAGGGGCAGTTCTTATGTGTTTACCATTTTAGTCATTTTTCCGGTATATTGTTTGACTGTTTAAAAGGTGTTTATGAGATTTCACTGCTTAATTATATTTACTGATTTTGTTATGTCTCTTATAGCTTAATGTTGTGTTTAACGTGATTTTACATCGCTCAGTCTTCATTTATTTTTATTACTCACTGAGTTGGAGTACTCACTTTACTCCATGCAGCCCTGTGTACAGATTCGAGCGCTAAAGGTCCTGCTACTGAGGGTTGATAGTTCCAGTAGATCTTCGGAGATTTTCTAGGTAGCTGCTTGGCGATTCGCAGCCTAGTGCATTCTCCCTCTATCTTAGTTCCTTTTTGATTCAGTTATGTAGTAGTGGAGTAGACTTTAAGACTTGTAGTATTGTCTTAGATGCTCATTACTGGTGACACCCCAATGTCGAGCTGTGTTGGTTTTTATTTCGCAAGTTAAACTGTTAAATGCTTATTTTGGGATTTTATTTCTGATTAAAGACATAGTAGTTATTATTTTAATTGCTTAAAGTGAATTGGAAGTGTGTCGGCTGGCCTTGTCTTCACGAGAGGCACCATCACGACCGGGTTGGGTTTAGGGTCGTGACAAGTTGGTATCTGAGCCTAGGTTACATAGGTCTCACGAGTCATGAGCAGGTTTAGTAGAGTCTCATGGATCGTTATAGAGACGTCTGTATTTATCCTCGAGAGGCTGCAGAACCTTTAGGAAAATTCCATATTCTTGAAATTCTTGTTGTGCGAATTTGTTGATCCGAGTACTAAATTTCTGTTATTCTATTCTCTCACAGATGGTGAGGACACGCGCTACCGGTTAGGATGGACGACCACCAGTACCACCAGCGGGAGCCACTATAGGCTGAGGACGTGGCCGAGGCCGTGGTAGGGGCAGTGGTACAGCCCCCACAGCAGCTGGGACAACACCTGCAGACCCACCAGCCGCCCTAGTTTAGGGTTAGGTCCCAGTGGTGGACGCTCCAGCAGCACCAGCTCAGGCACCAGCCGTGCCCATTGCGATTCTGGGTCTTCAGGAGACTTTGGCTCAGATATTGACAGTATGTACGAGTCTTGCGCATGGTCGCGGTTTCTACTGCCGCAACCACTTCTCAGGCAGGGGGAGGCTCTCAGACTCCCGCCGCCCGCACACCCGATCCGGTGGTTCAGGGAGTGCAGACACCAGAGGCACCACTAGCCCAGTCGGTGGAAGCTGCTCAGGGTTATGTAGCTCTTGTTATGCCGGAGGACGAGCAACATAGATTGGAGAGGTTTGGCAGACTCCAGCCTCCTACTTTTAGTGGTGCAGAGGGCGAGGATGCCCAGGGTTTCTTAGACAGATGTCAGAGGATTCTTCGCACTGCGGGTATTCTAGAGACCAGCGGGGTTGTATTCACGACTTTTCAGTTTACCGGAGCTGCGTTCACTTGGTGGGAGGCGTATGAGAAGCGTAGGCCTATTGGTTCGGCACCTCTGACTTGGCAGCGGTTCTCTGCTCTATTTCTGGAGGAGTACGTCCCATAGTCCCGCAGGGAGGAGCTGCGCAAGTAGTTCGAGGAGCTACGACAGGGGGATATGACTGTTACCCAGTATGAGATGAGGTTCTCGGAGTTAGCTCGACATGCTATTTGGCTAGTTGCTACTAAGAGAGAGAGGATCAAGAGGCTTGTTGGTGGCCTCACCTACCAGCTTCGGGTTCTCATGACTAGGGAGAGGGTGTCAGGTGCTACATTTGAGGAGGTTGTGGATATTGCTCGAGAGATTGAGTCAGTTCGTCGCCAGGAGAGCGAGGAGAGGGAGGCTAAGAGGCCTCGAGGACATGGTAGTTTCGTGGGGTGCTCCTTCGAGGGGCCAGTTTCAGCACGGTAGAGGCTGACAGTTCAGACATGCTCAGTCAGCTCGCCCAAGTTATCGTGGGGCATCATCAGGCCATAGTTCTCACGGTTCTCAGCAGGGCCATTCTTCACTTAGTGCACTTCCAGCCCAGGGTTCGTCCGGTGCTCCATCGGTTCAGGATTCTTCTACGCCAGGGGCGTCCGCCAGTCATTTCGGTGCTAGGGGTTCCCATCAGTCCCCGTCTCCAGCGCCCGGAAGTTGCTATGAGTGTGGAGAGATGGGTCACTTGTGGAGACAGTGTCCTCGTCGTTCTCAGCAGAGAGGTTAGCCATCAGCCTTAGCCCCAGCCACTTCACCACCCACCCAGCCAACTAGGGGTGGGGGACAGTCATCTAGGGGTCGCCCCAGAGGGGGAGGTTGATCCAGAGGTGGCCAAGCTCGCTTCTATGCACTTCCAGCTAGTCCTGATGTGATTGCTTCAGATGCGGTGATTACAGGTATTATCTCAGTCTGCCGCACGGATGCTTTTGTGTTATTTGACCCTAGTTCTACTTTCTCTTATGTGTCGTCTTATTTTGCCCATTATCTGGATATGCCCTGCGAGTTCCTTGTTTCTTCTGTTCATGTTTCTACGCCGGTGGGCGATACTGTTATGGTACACCATGTGTACCGATTGTGTGTTGTGTCTATTGGGGGTCTAGAGACCCGAGTGGATCTATTGTTATTATATATGGTGGACTTCGATGTTATTCTGGGCATGGACTGGTTATCTCCGTGCCGGGCTATTCTAGACTGTCATGCTAAGACACTGACCTTGGCTATGCTTGTTGTGCCACGGATTAAGTGGCGAGGTTCGACCGATTATGTTACCAGCATAGTGATTTCTTTCTTAAAGGCCCAGCGTATGGTTGGGAAAGGTTGTCTTTCATATCTAGCCTTTGTGAGGATGTTAGTGCAGAGACTCCCAATATTGATTCTGTTCCAGTTGTGAGGGATTTTCCCGATGTATTTCCTGCAGACCTGCCGGGTATGCCACCGAACAGGGATATAGATTTTGGTATTGACCTGGTGCCGGGCACTCAGCCCATTTCTGTTCCACCATATCGTATGGCACCAGCGCAGTTGAAGGGGTTCATTCGTCCTAGTGTGTCACTGTGGGGTGCGCCGGTTCTCTTTGTGATGGCACGATGAGGATGTGCATTGATTACAGGCAGTTGAACAAGGTAACAATTAAAAACAAGTATCCTTTGCCTCGTATTGATGATTTGTTCGACCAGCTTCAGGGAGCGAGAGTATTCTCCAAGATTGATCTCCGCTCAAGTTATCACCACCTGAAGATCAGGGACTCAGATATTCTTAAGACAACTTTCAGGACCCGATATGGTCATTATGAGTTCTTGGTGATGTCTTTCGGGCTAACCAATACCCCAGCAACGTTTATGCATTTGATGAACAATGTGTTCCGGCCGTATCTCGACTCGTTTGTCATAGTCTTCATTGATGATATTCTGGTATACTCACGTAGTTAGGAGGAACATGCGGAGCATTTGAGGGTGGTGTTGCAAGATCGAGGGAGGAGAAGCTTTATGCAAAGTTCTTCAAATGTGAGTTCTGGCTCAGTTCAATGGCTTTCTTGGCGCACGTGGTGTCCAGCAAGGGTATTCAGGTGGACCCGAAGAAGATAGAGGCGGTTTAGAGTTAGCCCAGACCGTCCTCATCTACAGAGATTCGCAGTTTTCTTCGCTTGGCGGGTTATTATCGCCGGTTTGTTCAGGTATTCTCGTCTATTGCATCGCCCTTGACCAAGTTGACTCAGAAGGGTGTTTCATTTCAGTGGTCTGATGAGTGTGAGGAGAGCTTTAGAAGCTCAAGACTGCCTTGACCACAACTCCAGTGCTAGTATTACCATCAGCTTCAGGTTCTTATACCGTATATTGTGATGCTTCGAGAGTTGGTATTGGGTGTGTTTTGATCCAGGAGGGTAGAGTTAATGCTTATGCTTCTCGTCAGTTGAAGCCTCATGAAAGGAACTACCCTGTTCATGATTTGGAGTTGGCTGCCATTGTGCATGCATTGAAGATTTGGAGGCATTATTTGTATGGTGTGTCGTGTGAGGTGTATATCGATCATCGTAGCCTCCAGCACTTGTTCAAGCAGAAGGATCTCAATTTGAGGCAGCGAAGGTGGTTGGAGTTGCTTAAGGATTATGACATTACTATCTTGTACCACCCGAGGAAGGCCAATGTAGTGGCCGAAGCTTTGAGCCGAAAGGCGGTGGGTATGGGGAGTTTGGCATATATTCCAGTTGGGGAGAGACCTCTTGCAGTTGATGTTCAAGCTTTGGCCAATCGGTTCGTGAGGTTGGATATTTCGGAGCCCAGTAGGGTGTTGGATTGTGTGATTTCTCGGTCTTCCTTATATGAGCGCATCAGAGAGCGCCGGTATAACGATCCTTATTTGCTTGTCCTTAAGGACAGAGTTCAGCATGACGATGCCAAGGATGTGACTATCGGAGATGATGGGGTGATGAGAATACAGGGCCGGATATGTGTGCCCAATGTAGACGGGCTTCGGGAGTTGATTTTGGAGGAGGCCCATAGCTCGCGGTATTCCATTCATCCGGGAGCCGTGAAGATGTATCAGGATCTGAGATAACATTATTGGTGGAGGAGAATGAAGAAAGACATTGTGAGATTTGTAGCTCGGTGCCTCAATTGTCAGCAGGTGAAATATGAGCATCAGAGACCGGGTGGCTTGCTTCAGCGGATGGATATTCCAGAGTGGAAGTGGGAGCGGATCACTATGGACTTTGTGGTTGGACTTCCACAGACTTTGAAGAAGTTTGACGCTATTTGGGTGATTGTGGATCGGCTGACCAAGTCCGCGCACTTCATTCCTATCTGTACTACTTATTCTTCAGAGCGGTTAGTAGAGATATATATCCGGGAGATTGTTCGGTTGCATGGTGTCCCAGTTTCCATCATTTCAGATAGGGGCACTCATTTTACTTCACAGTTTTGGAGGTCTGTACAGCGAGAGTTGGGTACTCAGGTTGAGTTGAGCATAGCTTTTCACCCTCAGACGGACGGGCAGTCCGAGCGCACTGTTCATATATTGGAGGATATGTTACGTGCTTGTGTCATTGATTTTGGAGGGTCATGGGATCAGTTTCTACCGCTCGCGGAGTTTGCTTATAACAACAGTTACCAGTCGAGTATTCAGATGGCTCTATATGAGGCTTTGTTTGGGAGACGGTGTAGATCTCCGGTTGGTTGGTTTGAGCCGGGCGAGGCCAGGCTATTGGGTACAGATTTGGTGCAGGATGCTTTAGACAAGGTGAAGGTGATTCACGAGAGGATTCGTACAGCGCAGTCGAGACAAAAGAGCTATGCTGACAGGAAGGTTCATGATGTGTCCTACATGGTTGGTGAGAAAGTTCTGTTGAAAGTTTCGCCCATGAAGGGTGTTATGAGGTTTGGAAAGAAGGGTAAGTTGAGTCCACAGTTCATTGGGCCTTTTGAGGTACTTCGGAGGATTGGGGAGGTGGCTTATGAGCTTGCTTTGCCACCCAGCCTGTCGGGTGTGCACCCAGTATTCCATGTTTCTATGCTCCGGAAGTATGTTGGTGATCCGTCTCATGTTCTGGATTTCAGCACGGTGCAATTGGAGGGTGATCTGACATATGATGTGGAGCCGGCAGCTATTTTGGAGCATCAGGTTCGAAAGTTGAGATCAAAAGATATAGCTTCAGTGAAAGTGCGGTGGAGAGGTCGGCCCGTGGAGGAAGCTACCTGGGAGACCGAGCAAGAGATGTAGAGCAGATATCCTCACCTATTTGAGGCTTCAGGTACGTTTTTTGACTCCTTCGAGGACGATTGTTTAAGAGGGGGCGGATGTGACGACCCGGCCGATCGTCTCATGAGTTACTGCTCCATTTTCCCCAAATCTGCTTCTATTTGCTTTGATTATCGGTATTATATGTGATCGGGTTGGTTGTCTTGGGTTCGGAAAGGTTTTGAGAAGGTTTGAGACACTTAGTCTCTTTTTAGAAGACTTAAGTTGGAAAAGTCAACCGAATGTTGACTTATGTGTTAGAGGGTTTGGATGTGAGTTCCGATGGTTTGGATAGCTTCGGGAGATGATTTGGAACTTAGGAGCGTGATCGAAATGTGTTTTGGAGGTCCGGAGTAGAATTAGGCTTGAATTGGCGAAATTAAGTTTGGCGTTTTCCGGTTGATAGGTGAGATTTTGATATAGGGGTCGGAATGGAGTTCCGGAAGTTGCAGTAGCTCCGTTATGTAGTTTGGGACGTGTGTGAAAAATTTTAGGTCATTCAGACGTGGGTTAGTATACTTTTTGATCAAAAGCGGAATGCGGAAGATTTTATAAACTTAGGCTTGAATTCGATGCGTTTTGGTGGTTTTGATGTTGTTTGAGGTGTTTTGAAGATTGGTACAAGTTTGAATAAGGTCACAGGATGTGTTTGTGTTTTTGGTTAAGGTCCTGGGGGCCTTGGGGTGATTTCAGATGGTTGACGGAGAGTTGGAAGTTTGATTGAAGCTGCAGATTTTTGCTGCTTCTGGTATTTCCGCACCTGCGGATTGGGTATGCGAAAGATGGTCCGCAGAAGCGGCCAGAGGTGCATTTGGCTGGGATCGTAGAAGTGAAAATTTGACCGCACCTGCGATGGCGCAGATGCGGATGGCTCATCGCAGATGCGGAGAACGGACTTATGTGAGGACCGCAGATGCGGTGGTCTAGACCACGGATGCGGTGGAATGACCGCATATGCGGAAATGTCTGGACAGAACATATAAGTTATTTCCTTCGCGATTTTCAGAGGGTTTCTTCACTTTTTAACATGAATTTGAGAGCTTTGGGTGATTTTGAAGAGAAAATTCAAGGAGAACTCATTGAGGTAAGAATTTTGGACTTAAAAACTCGATTCCATGGTATTAATGCATGAATTAGAGCTGTAATTAAAGGTAAAATTTGAGAAAAGGGCCTAGAAACCTAGGTCGTTGATTGAGGATTTGGAAGACCATTTGTGGTCGGATTTTGGAACTTTTTATATGCATGAACTCGTGGGGAGATAAGGAATCTAATGACCTGAATTTTATCGAATTCCGAGATGTGGGCCCGGGGGTCGGGTTTTGGTAATTTCGGGAATTGTGATGTTTTTCGGTTATAATCGAGTGGGCTTCGTCCCTTTAGCATAAATTAATAGTTACGTTCTGATTTTGGTAGATTCGGAGCATCCGGAGATCAATTCGAAGGGCAAAGGCATTGCGAGCTAAACTTCGGGCCGGATTGACGTGAGTAAAGATTTTAAATGCTGTCCTAAGGGTATGAAACCCCGGAATTTCACAGCGTTCGGCTATGTTGAGGTGATACACACGCTAGATGATGAGCGTGGGGTCGTGCACCGTTGGGGATTGTGACTTAGTCCATCCCGAATGACTATTTTACTGCGTATTTGACAGTTAATTGTTTGATATTATTATATTTTGGGCTAAATGCCATATGTGGGCTTCATGACAACTGTTTGAACCCTTAGGGGATTTTTAAATGATATTTTCCTTACTGTTTGATTTCATACTGGTGCTCAGTCATGCTATATTTTCACTATTTTCAAAAACTCAGCTTTTATTCCGTTTTAAACACATTAAATGATATTTTAAAGATATTTTGAGCTGAGCTTCATGTTTTTCTGTTGCCCAAGGGGCTTATGAGATTGTGAGCAAGGCCGAGTGCCTGTGTTGTCAGGATACTTTTGGGTCGGGTTGCACGCCGCAGCAGTGATATACTGATTATGATAATGAGGCCGAGGGCTTGAGATTGTACGCCACGAGGTGGCTTGTGATTGATATGAGGCCGAGAGCCTGTTTATGATGCCACGAGATGGCTTGATATTGCGCTAGGGCCGTAAGGGGCCCCTCCCCGAGTCTGTACATCCCCAGTGAGCGCGGGTACCCATTGTGATATGAGATATAGCCCAAGGGGCTGGTATTGTTCTGTGATATTGCCCGAGGGGCTGATTCTGTTGTTACTGTGCCCGAGGGGAAGTTCTTATGTGTTTACCGTTTTAGTCATTTTTTCGGTATATTGTTTGACTGTTTAAAAGGTGTTTATGAGATTTCACTGCTTAATTATATTTACTGATTTCGTTATGCCTCTTATAGCTTAATGTTGTGTTTAACGTGATTTTATATCGCTCAGTCTTCATTTATTTTTATTACTCACTGAGTTGGAGTACTCACTTTACTCCCTGCACCCCTGTGTGCAGATTCGAGCGCTATAGGTCCTGCTATTGAGGGTTGATAGTTCCAGCAGATCTTCGGAGATTTTCTAGGTAGCTGCTTGGCGATTCGCAGCCCAGTGCATTCTCCCTCTATCTTAGTTCCTTTTTGATTCAGTTATGTTATAGTGGAGTAGACTTTAAGGCTTGTAGTATTGTCTTAGATGCTCATGACTGGTGACACCCCGATGTCGAGTTGTGTTGGTTTTTATTGCGCAAGTTAAACTGTTAAATGCTTAATTTGGGATTTTATTTCTGATTAAAGACATAGTATTTATTATTTTAATTGCTTAAAGTGAATTGGAAGTGTGTCGGCTGGCCTTGTCTTCACGAGAGGCGCCATAACGACCGGGTTGGGTTTAGGGTCATGACAGAGGGTCCTTTTATAGGAGGAATTCTAGGGCAACAAAATCTGATTTGCCATTTTAAAATTGCCCCTTTAATTTCTAATTTTGTTAACTTAGCCCCCCTGCCCCAGCATTTCCCCCCTCTTTTATCTCTAAACAGATCCTTGTCAGCTTTTCTAGAAGCTTCCTATGAACTTCCTTCAAACCTTATCCAATTCCAAATCCCAGCACCCCTATATTTACCCCTCTTTTCTTTTTTTGTTTTTCACTATTCTATCGGTTTAAACCCAGTGGTACTGGACTTGGGCCATATTTAAACTTTAAGCCCAGTAAATACTTGGGTTTTCGTACCAACGGAAACCAAGTCTGAATTCTAACCAAAAACCAAACCAACTTATGTAGATAAAACAAATATTTGATTAAACAAAAACAAATGATGCATCTTTTTTAAGAAAACTATATATTAAGAAAATGATTAAGCCTAATTAATGAGCTATTAACCACTGATTAAACAATTATGTCCTAAAATAATACTAATTAAACTTTAGACAGAAGAAAGGGATCCCAGTAGATGAATGTAAAGAAAAGGGAGAAGAATTATACCGGTTAGATCGCCAAGAGCTTCGACAACTCGAGTAGCGAATCCATTCGAACTCCGATGAACCATGAAACTCGGCCAATGGTGGAAATTGTTACATGAATACTAGCCGGACTTTCGTCCATGGCTAATGCTTCATGCAACAATTTTCACCAGATGCCTCAGACGAGACGAAACAGAGGCTCGAAGAATTCGATTTGTTCGAAGCTATTTGTCCGAGATCTGGTCAACCCTATGAGATTGGGCGTTCTTGACATCAAACAAACTCACTTTGTCGAAAAACTGGGGGATTCACAAGGGTTTTATCATGAATTGAGGGCTAAATCAAGAAAAATCGAGCAAAAGTGAAAAGTTCAAATTTTTATTTCTTAGATTTCAAATTCGGAGAAAACGAGTGATATTTTGGGGAAACTAATGGCGGGACATGAATGAGGGGATGATGGAGGTTGGATGGTCAAAATTTGGAGGCTATTGGAATTGCTCCGCCACCGTGAGACGATTTCCGGGCGGCGGAGAGACAGCGGAGATGGACGGCGATTTCAGAGAAGACGGAGATCTAATTTTTAGGTTTAAAACTAAATTAAAGATAAAGGGATTTGGGTCGTTTAATGGGGTAGGGTAAATGAAACGAAATAGTGTTGCCATGCCACTACGTCGTTTTGGGGGGGGGGGGGGGAGGAGGGGTCTGACCGGGTTTTTCGGGTATGGGCTAGTATGGGTCTGGGGGTTGAAATGGGTATGGTTATTTGGGCCTGGGTTTCGGGCGGATATGGGTAGTTTTTTGGGCTGGTTTGGGTATTAAGATCAACCCAAATTCAAACAAATCCAATCTTTAAATTAGCCCCTTTTATTTCCTTTTCTTGCCTTTTTTTCTCTTTCTTTTTCTTTATTTAAAAAAAATCCTAAAAATTAAAATCCTAAATTATATAAATTGCAAAAAATCAAAACAATTACCTAATTACAATAATTATAAAAGTTACTTAATCCTAAGTTAAAAAAGGTGAAAAATCAATAATCCAAAAATAAAAGGAAAAAGTGTAAAAATGAGCTTTTTTTTTTTAATTTTTATAAAATAAATAACTACTGATTAATCCTAAAAAAGTAAAAATAAAGTCTAAAGGCAATGCATGGTATTTTTGGTATTTAAAATAAAATTAAACATGCATAAAATGCAAACAATTAAGTAAAATTCTACAAAAATTCCTAAAAATGGCAAATAATTAAGAAAAAATCTATTTTCTTGGGATTTTATAGGAGTATTTCGTATAGGGCAAAAATCACATGCTCACAAACCCAATAGGAACAAAGGATCAATAAAGGCTATGGTTGCTGCCTGGGAAGAAAGCTCAGATGAGGACTCAGAGGGTGAAGATGGAGATGAACAAGCACTTATGGCAATTGGAGAATCCGATGAGGAATCTAAGGTAAGTATAATTCATCTCAAAGACAAGATTAAATTTTTGTCTAAAGAAGGGCTATCTGAGTTACTCCTGGATTTCATTTGATGAATCTGAGAATCTAAACAATGAAAACGAACAACTGTCTAAGGAGTGTGTGATTTTGAAAGCTAAGTGCAAAAATCTGGAATTTGGGGCTAGTGAAAGTGATAATAAAAATTCTAAGTTAAAGAACCAGGTTCATGAACTTGACACCACTGTCCTAGAACTAAGATCTGAATATCTAAAACTGAAATTAGGAACAGGTAAAAAGAAAGCTGATCACACACAACTCACATTAGAAGAAAACCTAGGAAAAATGAAATATTAGCTGTACAAAAGAGATGAGCAGATAAGCATCCTTAAGGAGGATCTAAGCAAGGTTTAGCATGAGCTAGACAGAACCTGTAAATGGAATAGGTCCTCCGATGCACTTTCATGGCTACATGAACACTATAGTAGAAATAAGAGAGGACTTGGCTACGGGACCCCTGCACCTAAGTGGGATCCCAAGCAAGTACCTCACACTTCCTGAGAACAAAATCTGCACACACTGTGGTAAGACTGGTCACTACAAAAGTGAATGTAATGCAAAAGAAAAGGCTAGTCAAAAGAATAAAATATTTGTTCAAGGGGAAAGTAGGCTGCCAGGATGGGCCAAAAAGAATTTTATTCACCCTTTTGCCTATAGAAAGGGACCCAAACTAGTTTGGGTTCCTAAGACTAACCCCTGATTTCCTTTTGCGGGTCCAAGTGAAGGGGAGCAGCCAAATATGGTACATGGATAGTGGCTGCTCAAAGCATATGACAGGTAGCAAGAACCAGTTCCTTTCACTTGAGGACCTCAAAGGAGGTAATGTCTCATTTGGAAATGGGAAGAAAGGTGAGATCATTGGGGTTGGAAAGGTAGGTAAGACTGATTCTCACTCTATTAAGAATGTCTCTTGAAAGATGACCTAAAATACAGCCTAATCAGTGTATTACAATTGTGTGATAGAGGTAACTTGGTAGCATTCACCTCTACCAAATGTTTTGTTATAAATCTTACCACTGACAAGATTGTTTTGAAGGGAAAAAGAGTAAGCAATATTTACATTGTAGATATATCCACACTTTCAGAAAATGAACTCACTTGTTTAAGTGTGTTGGATAATGATCCCCTCCTTAGCACAAGAGACTTGGACATGCCAGTCTAAACAAACTAGTCTCCAAGGACTTGGTGATAGGACTGCCTAACATTAAGTCCAAGGAAGACAAAGTTTGTGAGGCTTGTGCAAGGGGGACGCAGGTAAGATCCTCTTTCAAAAGCAAGAAAATGGTAATTACCACCAGAACGATGGAATTGGTCCATATGGATCTTTGTGGACCAATGAGAACTCTGAGCAGAGGTGGTAAGAGATATGTTATGGTGCTTGTTGATGATTACTCTAGGTTTACTTGGACATTGTTTTTAACATCTAAAGATGAAGCATTTGACATGTTTACTTCTTTTGTTAGAAAAAACTCAGAAACAACTAGGTAATCAACTTGCATCAATTAGGTCTGACCATGGAACTGAATTTAATAATGCAAGTTTGCTGAATTTTGTAATGAGCATGGCATAGATCATAATTTTTCTGCCCCTAGGACTCCACAACAAAATGGATTAGTTGAAAGAAAGAATAGAACACTTGAAGATATGGCTAGGACTATGCTTCTTTCTAGTAAACTGCCCCATAGCTTCTGGGCAGAAGCTGTAAACTCTGCATGTTACATCATTAATAGGTACATGACTAGACCTCTTGTAGAGAAGACTCCCTATGAGTTACTTAAAGGGAGAAAGCTAAATATATCCCATCTTAGGGCATTTAGATGCAAGTGCTTTGTGTACAATAATGGCAAAGACTCCCTAGGTAAGTATGATCCCAGAAGTGATGAGGGAGTATTCTTGGGATATTCTTCACATAGTAAAGCTTATAAGATATACAGTAAAACAAACTATGTGTGTAGAAAAAATGTATATGTTGTTTTTTTTAATAAAAAAAACTAACATTCTTTCTGAGAGGCAGGAACAAGATAATGAAGAGATTGGGCTGATAAGAAATTCAAATGGTGAAACCACAGTCCAGCCTGAAGATGCATCACAAGAAGGAACTGGTCCTTCCACCCAGGGCAACATGACAGGGGGAACTGACTAGAGAGGAACTGATCCTCAAACCTCGAGGGAACCTGTCCATGAACCTATTCCTCAGTAACAAAACCAGGAAGGAACATCCAAAGAAATTGACACTCCTATTGCAACATCCACGAAATTGGATATAGATGAACCTGGTTCATTTATTGATCAGAAGTTGTATAGGGGAATGTTTGGTTCTCTTTTGTATCTCAATGCCAGCAGACCTGACATTGTTTTCAGTATAGGTCTTTGTGCTCGATTTCAAGTAAATCCAAAGAAGTACCACTTGACTATTGTCAAGAGAATATTGAGATACTTGAAAGGCACCACTGACCTTTGCCTTTGGTATCTAAAAGGTAGTAATTTTAACCTAGTGTGATATTCTGACATTGATTATAGAGGTTTCCTTGTGGATAGGAAGAGCACCTCAAGTATGTCACACTTTCTTGGTTCATGTCTTGTGTCATGGGCTACTAAAAAGAAAAACTCAGTGGCCTTATCTACTGCTAAAGCGGAGTATGTTGCTGCTGCTTCATGTTGTGCTCAATTGTTGTGGATTAAACAACCATTATTGAACTTTGGAATTGATGTTGGTTGCATCCATATTTTTGTGCTAACACTAGTGCTATTAGTATGACAAAGAACCCGGTTCATCATAAGAGAACTAAGCACATAGATGTTAGGCACTATTTTTTGAGGGAAAACTATGAGAAAGGCTTGATCACTGTGGAGTTTTGTGCTACTAACAAGCAAATTGCTGACATCTTCACAAAAGCCTTAAGTAGAGATCACTTTGAGAGGAACAGGTTGGAATTAGGGATGATTAAGATCACCTAAAAGGAGCAGTTCAAGGTTAAACGAAAAAAATGAAAAAAATTTGAAATTTTTTTTTGTTAGAAAGTCTGTAAATTATGTATAATTAGATTAAATCTTGCTCAGTCTCATACTTTCCATAGTATACTCTTGTGCCATGTGTTAAAATGACTCATTAATCTCTGATGGTATTTTTTCTATTTTGGCAAATTTAGACTCACGCAAAAGAATTGAAGAACCTGGTTCATCAAGATAACATGGTATGTTTTCTACACTCTGCATAATTTGAAATAACTATATTTGGATCATGAGCAGAGTCCTACCAAATACCAAACTCCTTTTAGACTTATCCGTTACAAGTGAACCAGTCCCGTTCAAAAGAGCCCCAACCGAATGGAAGTACCTAGATTCTAGGGATACACTCCGACGTCTCTTCAAAACTGAATTTCAGTTTGATTAAACTTCTAAGAGTCTGAAAAGTTGTAGTTACCCCATCAATTTTTCTCTGTATATTGATCAGCTTTACTGTATTTCTTACTTCATCTCTCTCAAGCCATCAAAAACTCTCATTCTTCTTTCATCTTCCAAACACAATCTAATTCTCTTCTCTTCCATACCCTAGCCTAGATATGTCAAGCACCTCTAAAAATCCTTCATCACCACCACAGGAAACCACTTCCACACTTTCTACCACTACTTCAACCACACCAATCTCTAAGAAGTAAAGTAAAGATGATGGCTCGTAAGATTGTCGTTGAAGGAGAGCAGATCAAGAAAATAAACAAGCAATTGAAAGCAAGTAGGGAATAAGAATCCTAGAAATTTGAAGATTCATTTAAGTCTGCTACTAAGGGGGAAGAAAGTAGGTCTTCCGAAACTGAACAGGTATCTTCTGATTCTAAAGTTACTCCTGAGACAATTTTTGAAGTTCATCAAATTTGGAGAATAGATTTGTAGAGCAGGTGTTGAGACTACAGAATCTGGAGAAGTTGGTGGTAAAAATAAAAAGGGAAAAGAAAAAGAGAGCAAGGGTGCTAGGAGTGCTGTGAGGGGAAAGGGTAAAAGAGTGGTTGATTCTTCACTCACTCCTATTGGTCTAACAAAGGAAACTAGTGCAATGGTTGTTTGGGGAGAGGAATTTACTGAAATAGAAGAGAGTGTGAGCAAAACAGGGGGAAGTGGGTCTGGCGAAGCTGCTGAGGGGTTCGTTCAACTTGGGAAAAATATAGATGAACCTGTTCCATCTGAACAGGAAACCCTCACAAACCTACTGATAGGGTTGTCAATGGCACCAAAACACATGCCATTCCCTATGGTTTCATTCTCACAACTGTGCTTGCACATTTCAAGGTACAAGCAAGGATCATTTCGGGGTTAATACTCTGCTTGCTTGCGATTATGAAGTCAATGTCATTCCTAATGAACCTGATTCATCTAGAAAGACACCTATCAATAGCAAAGTCAGAGTCAGGCAAAGGATGTTGAGATAGCAAGGCTGAAGACACGATTGGTTGAGGTAGAATTTCAGAGAGATGTTCTCAGAACTGAACTTGCAAGGGAAAAGGAGAAGAATGATGGAATTCTTCAAGACATGCTGAAACTTCTCCAAGCAAATAACCCAGCCCCTACCTCTTCCAAGCCTTAAATCCTAGCCTAGTGTAGATCAACCAGTGACCCAATTCGAGACTTTTTGTTTCTTTTGCTCATGTTTTCAGTATTTTTATTTCTTCTTATGCTTTGTGGTAGAATCTTATCAATCATCAATGAAATTCACTATTTTTGCCCTAGCTGTTTGTTTATATTTCTTTGATGGTTGAAATTTTTAGTTTGATCTATGATGATTAATCTATATTTGCATTTGAAGTAGCCTATTGGCCATGAGTAAGCTTTAAAATCTGGTTATCTCACATTTTTATGCAACTTTGTTATGATGCCAAAAGGGGGAAAAGGTTGTGCTTTAAACAAGTAATGTTTATACTTTGAATAGTGATGTTTATAACCTAATGTACCTGGTCCTTGATGATAAGTGATAAAAAGGAAAAATGTTTCTAACATTGTGTTGATGTTGAGCTGAGTTCTGGCAGGGCCTAAGTGTATACAGAGTTTGTCATCATCAAAAAGGGGGAATGTGTTGGCCCGAGTAAAGGTTAGTTTTGAAGACTGACAAAGAAACGCAGGCATGAACCAGGTCCATCCCTCAGGTTCATCCCTCAGGTGCACAAAAACGGGCATATTCGAGCATGTGGGATGCACGTGAAGGAGATAAGCTTAAATTGGTGTATTTAATATCTCCTGATCGAAAAGGTTGCATAATTGATAAGGAGAAGGACTCCTTACTCAAAGAGAACATTATCCAAGATAGAGAAGGAGTTAGAAGTTGAAATCAACTAGAACTCTTCCACCAAGGAAGAGTTGCATCAGAACTCTAGTTATTTCTTCATCTACTAACTTTATAAATTGCAGGATATTCTCACATTACATGTGTTTCACAAAAACGCAGAAGTTAAACGTGAATTGAGAGCAAAATAGCAAGGCTTTTTGCAAGCAGTTCGTGTGTGATTCAAGTGTGCAAACCTGAAACTACAAGAACCAGATAGAAGAACCAGCTCCATAAA
>NW_017672510.1:10191-13634 GCF_001879085.1 Nicotiana attenuata
CCATTGCCATCGGTTGATGCGGGCAACATGGGGTGGCGACATCGCTCGTGGCGGCTGATGGCTTTTGGCAACGAAACGGCGAAGCATCGTGCAACTAGCGCCGTAAGGTGCCATGCGCATGGGGTGAAGCTTAGTACATTGCCCATTGCCATCGGTTGTTGTGGGCTGTGTTCATGCCTTTAACTTGTGGCGCATTCTTCATTTCTATGCTCCAACCCCCTTTTCCGTGCTTTGCAGGGCTTGTCTTGGCTTTGCAATGTTGGCATCGGCAACACTACATGGCTGCGCGTCGTGTGTTTGGGCTGTTGTTGGCATGTATCGGCGCCACATGAGTGGTGTTCGGCTTGTGTGGCTAGGTTGGATCCCTGCTTGAGCAGCGACGTCCTAGCCCGCATGCCATCTCAGTCATGGCAGAAGCGCAAATTAGGCTTGTTTGGCGTCGGTTTTCTGTGTTGCATACCTAATGCCAAGGCATTATCAAGCACAATAGGTTGCCTTTCGCCCCTCTCGTTCAACGTGCGGGGTGAACCGAAAGCTGCAGTTGTGTCCCAGGTCATCCTCGCTTTTCCCTACAATGGCTTGGTCCACGACTAGTATGCTCGGTCTCTCGGATTCAGTAAACGCAATGGGCATGGGGTCTTCATTGGCTCCTATCTGCCCAAAGAATGCTCCTTACAAACGACGGTCGTGCTCGTCTTGGACTTGGCCGTGCCCTTTTGGTTGGCCATGCTCATGCTATGCCGGCATCAATGAGGAGTGCTACCTGGTTGATCCTGCCAGTATTCATATGCTTGTCTCAAAGTTTAAGCCATGCATGTGTAAGTATGAACAAATTCAGACCGTGAAACTGCGAATGGCTCATTAAATCAGTTATAGTTTGTTTGATGGTATATACTACTCGGATAACCGTAGTAATTCTAGAGCTAATACGTGCAACAAACCCCGACTTCTGGAAGGGATGCATTTATTAGATAAAAGGTCGACGCGGGCTCTGCCCGTTGCTGCGATGATTCATGATAACTCGACGGATCGCACGGCCATCGTGTCGGCGATGCATCATTCAAATTTTTGCCCTATCAACTTTCGATGGTAGGATAGTGGCCTACTGTTAGACCCTAACTCTTTTTCATCGGGTGTTGCACGGCTGTGGCAAGTATTTGGGCGTGATGGCCTTGTCATTGGCCTATGTACGGACGAAACGATCGTGTGGATGACTGACAAGACATTGTCATTGAGGGCTGTTGTGGGCAAGTATTGGCCAAGGCCTTGGGACAGGCAAGGCGCGCTTGGCAAAGGCTTGACAAAGCTGCATGGGCAATGTTAGGGCGGCATGGCACGGCATGCGCGCCAAAGTCAGTGACACGACACTTTGGGTTGTGACAGCTACGTGCGGGCTAAGCTAAGGCGAGGCGGGAATGCGGGATGATGGAAAAGGCTTTCAATAGCTAAGGCAAGGCTATGTGAAGGAAAATACAAGCAATGGCACGAGGGAAATGAAGGTTGACATGGACAAGGCAGAACCTAGGCCAAGGCAGCGACGTTGGGCGGCCGCGACGTCGAGCGTGTACGGCAAAATCATGGCAGCAGGTTGCGGGCAAGACATTGGTGCGGAGCAATGTCAAATTGAGCTAAGGCTTGGAACAAAGCAAGCCTTAGGCGTGATTCAGCTTGCCAAGTGAAGATGGCACATGCATTGCACATGAAAAGCAGTATTGGCGGTTACCTTGTCATAACCTCTCTGTCCCATGACTGAATATGCTTTTATCCATTATCCATTTCGTGTATATCATGTCCTAAGTAGTTGGGGATGTCAACTACATGTTAGGATCAGATTTAGCATTAGCCTGACAAGTGGAAAAAGCTGTAGACGAAAAGTGTCATGTGCTGTCAAGTTCTAAAGAGCTGCCTATGTTCTATAAATAGGGCCTTTGGACTTAGTCAAATTGATGTGGGTAATTTTGTGTGAAATTATAAGTGGAAAACAAGAGTGAAACGTGAGGGTTTCAAAGTGTTTCAAAGGGGACTAAGGCTAGGCTTGGACAGGTCTTAGTGTTGGCCAAGAACGAATTGTGTTCTTTGCCAACAGTGGGCTGTGAGCGGATTGTGTTCATAGCAAAGTGAGGGTCCTTTGTATGTTTTTGAAATTAAAACAAGGGTTGGGAATTTTCCCGTATTGCCTTTGTATTCTTACTTAATTTCTGATTTGCTACCTAAAAATTCGTTAAGGCCAAACTTTCTGAAATTTGGCTAAGTGTTAAGGAAGGCTTAGTCAAGTGCGGAACTTGACTGCCGCGCGGGTGTGACTTTGTACTGACCAAAAATGCTTTGCACTTACCAAAAACGCCCCCGTGACACCTACTGTTAGACGCTAACTCTTTGTCTTCGGGCGTGGCACGACTGTGGCAAGGATTTGGGCGTGATGGCCTTGTCAATGGCCTATGTGCGGGCAAAACGATCATGCGGGCTACGGACAAGACATTGTCATTGAGGGCTGTTGTGGGCAAGCATTGGCCAATGCCTTGGGACAGGCAAGGCGTGCTTGGCAAAGGCTTGACAAGGCAGCATGGGCTAAGTTTGGGCGGCATGCCATGACATGCGCGCCAAAATTAGTGGCACGGACACTTTGGGTTGTGGCAGCAACAAATGTGGGCGAAGCTAAAATGCGGATGTGCGGGATGATGGCAAAGGCTTTCAATAGCTAAGGCAAGGCTATGTGAAGGAAAATACAAGCAATGGCACGAGGGAAATGAAGGTTGACATGGACGAGGCAGAAACTAGGCTAAGGCGGTGTGCAGGCGGCAGCGGCGCCGGGCGTGTGCGGAAAAATCATGGCAGCATATTGCGGGCAAGACATTGGCGCGGAGCAATGTCAAAGTGAGCTAAGGCTTGGCACAAAGCAAGCCTTGGGCGAAATTCAGCTGGCCAAGTGAAGATGGCACATGCAATGCACATGAAAAGCAGTTTTGGCGGTTACCTTGTCATAACCTCTTTGTCCCATGACTGATTATGCTTGTATCCATTATCCATTTCGTGTATATCATGTCCTAAGTAGTTGGGGATGTCAACTACATGTTAGGATCAGATTTAGACATAGCCCGACAAGTGGCAAAAGCTGTAGACGACAAGTGTCATTGTGCTGTCAAGTCTAAGGGCTGCCTATATTCTATAAATAGGGCCTTTGGGACTTAGTCAGATGGATGTGGGTAATTTCGTGTGAAATTATAAGTGGGAAACAAGAGTGAAACGTGAGGGTTTCAAAGTGTTTCAAAGGGGACTAAGGTTAGGCTTGGGCAGGTCTTAGTGTTGGCCAAGAACGACTTGTGTTCTTCGTCAAAAGTGCGCTGTGAGCGGATTGTGTTCATAGCAAAGTGAGGGTCCTTTGTATATTTTCAAAATTAATACAAGGGTTGGGAATTTTCCCGTATTGGCTTTGTGTTCTTACT
>NW_017672510.1:32772-41336 GCF_001879085.1 Nicotiana attenuata
CGAATGGCTCATTAAATCAGGTATAGTTTGTTTGCTGGTATCTACTACTCGGATAACCGTAGTAATTCTAGAGCTAATACGTGCAACAAACCTGACTTCTGGAAGGGTTGCATTTATTAGATAAAAGGGCGACGAGGGCTCTGCCTGTTGCTGCGATGATTCATGATAAATCGACGGATCGCACGGCCATTGTGGCGGCGACGCATCATTCAAATTTCTGCCCTTTCAACTTTTGATGGTAGGATAGTGGCCTACTGTTACACCCTAACTCTTTTTCATCGGGTGTGGCACGGCTATGGCAAGGATTTGGGTGTGATTGCCTTGTCATTGGCCTATGTGCGGGCGAAACGATCATGCCGACGACGGACAAGACATTGTCATTGAGGGCTGTTGTGGGCAAGTATTGGCCAAGGCCTTGGGACAGGCAAGGCGTGCTTTTCAAAGGCTTGACAAAGCAGCGTGGCAATGTTAGAGCGGTATGGCACGACATGCACGCCAAAGTCACTGGCACGACACTTTGGGTTGTGGCAGCTAAGTGCGGGCTAAGCTAAGGCAAGGCGGAAATGCGGGATGATGGCAAAGGCTTTCAATAGCTAAGGCAAGGCTTGTGAAGGAAAATACAAGCAATGGCACGAGGGAAATGAAGGTTGACATGGACAAGGCAGAAACTAAGCCAAGGCAGTGCACGGGCGGCAGCGGCGTCGGGCGTGTGCGGCCAAATCATGGCAGCAAGTTGTGGGCAAGACATTGGCGCCGAGCAATGTCAAATTGAGCTAAGGCTTGGCACAAAGCAAGCCTTAGGCGTGATTCAGCTGGCCAAGTGAAGATGGCACATGCAATGCACATGAAAAGCAATTTTGGCGGTTACCTTGTCATAACCTCTTTGTCCCATGACTGATTATGCTTGTATGCACTATTCATTTCGTGTATATTATGTCCTAAGTAGTTGGGGATGTCAACTACATGTTAGGATCAGATTTAGCCTTAGTCCGACAAGTGGAAAAAGCTGTAGACAACAAGTGTCATTGTGCTGTCAAGTTCTAAAGGGCTGCCTATGTTCTATAAATATGGACTTTGGACTTAGTCAGATTAGGGAGGGTAATTTCGTGTGAAATTATTGGTGGGAAACAAGAGTGAAACGTGAGGGTTTCAAAGTGTTTCAAAGGGGACTAAGGCTAGGCTTGGGCAGGTCTTAGTGTTGGCCAAGAACGACTTGTGTTCTTTGTAAAAAGTGGGCTGTGAGCGGATTGTGTTCATAGCAAATTGAGGGTCCTTTGTATGTTTTCGAAATTAATACAAGGGTTGGGAATTTTCCCGTATTGGCTTTGTGTTCTTACTTATTTTCTGATTTGCTGCCTAAAAATTCGTTAAGGCCAAACTTGCTCGAATTTGGCTAAGTGTTAAGGAAGGCTGAGTCAAGTGCAGAACTTGACTACCGCGCGGGTGTGACTTTGGGCTGACCAAAAATGCCCCCGTGACACCTACCATGGTGGTGACGGGTGACGGAGAATTAGGGTTTGATTCCGGAGAGGGAGCCTGAGAAACGGCTACCACATCTAAGGAAGGCAGTAGGCGCGCAAATTACCCAATCGTAACACGGGGAGGTAGTGACAATAAATAACAATACCGGGCTCTATGAGTCTGGTAATTTGAATGAGTACAATCTAAATCCCTTAACGAGGATCCATTGGAGGGCAGGTCTGGTGCCAGCAGCCGTAGTAATTCCATCTCCAATAGCGTATATTTAAGTTGTTGTAGTTAAAAAGCTCGTAGTTGGACTTTGGGATGGGCTGGCCGGTCCGCCTTAGGTGTGCACCGGTCGTCTCGTCCCTCCTGCTGGCGATGCACTCCTGGCCTTAGTTGGCCGGGTCGTGCCTTCGGCGCTTTGAAGAAATAAGAGTGCTCAAAGCAAGCCAACGCTCGGTATACATTAGCATGGGATAACATTATAGGATTTCGGTCCTATTACGTTGGCCTTCGGGATCGGAGTAATGATTAACAGGGACAGTCGGGGGCATTCGTATTTCATAGTCAGAGGTGAAATTCTTGGATTTATGAAAGACGAACAACTGCGAAAGCATTTGCCAAGGATGTTTTCATTAATCAAGACGAAAGTTGGGGGCTCGAAGACGATCAGATACCGACCTAGTCTCAACCATAAATGATGCCGACCAGGGATCGGCGGATGTTGCTTTTAGGACTCTGCCGGCACCTTATGAGAAATCAAAGTTTTTGGGTTTCGGGGGGAGTATGGTCGCAAGGCTGAAACTTAANGGTTATCGGGCATCGCTTGTGTCACCAAGGCCTATACCGAGGGCGATGTGCCAATACAATATCGCAAGTAGAGGTTTTTCGGGGCGTTGCTTGCGTCGCCGAGGCCTATGTTAATGGCCCGAGGTCAGACATGGCAGGGCATGGCCATGGCACGGCGCAGGACGTGGCAGGACATGGCAGGACATTGCCATGGCACGAGTCAGGACAACGTAGGATGTGTCAGGATGCCGCAGGACATGGCCATGGCACGTGTCGGGGCGTCGCAGGGCGTGGCTATGGCACGGCGCAGGACGTGGCAGGACATGGCCATGGCACGAGTCAGGACGTCACATGACATTGCAGGGCGTGGGCATGCACGTGTCAGGACGCCGTAGGACACGGCAGGACATGGCCATGGCACGCCGCAGGACGTCTCAAGACGTGGCAGGACATGGCAGGGCGTGGCCATGGAACGACTCAGGACGAGCCAGGACGTCGCAGGAAATGGCAGGGCGTGGCCATGGAACGTGTCAGGACGTCGCAAGACATGGCAATGGCATGTGTCAGGACGTGGCAGGACGTGGCAGGACATAGCCATGGCACGACTTAGGATTTGTCAGGACGTTGCAGGACTTGGCAGGGCGTGTCCATGGCACATGTCAGGACGTTGCTGGACATGGCCATGGCACGTGCCAGGACGTCGCAAGACATGGCCATGGCACGACTTAGGACGTGTCAGGACATCATAGGACATGGCATGGCATGGCCATGGCACGTGTCAGGACGTCGCAGGACATGGAAGGACATGGCCATGGCACGTGTCAGGACGTCGCAGGACATGGTCATGGCACGTCGCATGACGTCGCAGGACATGGCAGGGCGTGGCCATGGGATGTCACAGGCCATCGTAGGACATGGCAGGGCGTGGCCATGGCACGGCGCAGGACGTCGCAGGACATGGCAAAACATGGCAGGGCGTGGCCATGGCATGACGTCGCACCAAGCCGCACCCCGTTGCACCACCTCACTCCACGTCGCACCACTTCTTGTGCTAGCCAATGATTAGCAACATGTCAAGCGCAACGATGTAGGTGGTCATTGGTGGTGGTGGTGGAAAGTTGCGGTGGTTCGAGCGGTAGCGACCGGCTATGGTTGGTCGACGCTTGGTGGTTGGCGGTGGCGGTTTGAAGTCGGAATCACTTATGGTGGTTGCGACAATGGGGGTTCCTCATCATTAATGGTGGTTGGTCATCCATATGCTTTTATACTAAAATTATGTATTTTATCAATTTTTTATCTATTTTTTATTAATTTTTATGCAGTTTTTTGTAATAAATAGGTTTTTATTTTACTTTTGCATTAAAAATAGTTTTCTCGTTTTATGTGTTATATTATTACAAGATGTATTGAAAATTTTCTCCATTTTTTCCTATATTTATAATAATTTTCATATTTTTTACTATTTTATTAAGTATTTCTCGTTTTATTATAAAAATATTTCAAAAAAAAATAATTTTTTTGTAAAAAATATCATTTACAATATTCAAAAGTCATTGGGCGAAGCTCAGTACGTGTCGAATGCCATTGGATATTGTGGGCAAAATCAGGAGGCGACATCGCTCATGGCGGCTGATAGCTTTTGGCAGCGAAACGGCGAAGCGTCGTGCAACTAGAGCCGCAAGGTGCCATGCGCATGGGGCGAAGCTCAGTACGTTTCCCATTACCATCGGTTGGTTGGGGATTGTGTCTGGCATCGCTCGTGGCGGCTGATGGCTTTTGGCAACGAACAGCGGAGCGTCGTGCAAGTAGCGCCGCAAGGTGCCGTGCGCATGGAGCTAAGCTCAGTACTTGCTCATTACCATCGGTTGCTGCTGGCAACACCAGGAGGCGACATCGCTTGTAGCGGCTGATGGCTTTTGGCAACGAAACGGCGAAGCGTCGTGCAACTAGCGCCACAAGGTGCCATGCGCATGAGGCGAAGCTTAGTACATTGCCCATTGCCATCGGTTGTTGGGGGTTGTGTCTGGCATTGCTCGTGGCGGCTGATGGCTTTTGGCAAAGGAACAGCGGAGCGTCGTGCAAGTAGCATCGCAAGGTGCTGTGCGCATGGGCCGAAGCTCAGTACGTTGCCCATTGCCATCGGTTGCTGCGGGAAACATCGGGTGGCGACATCGCTCGTGGCGGCTGATGGCTTTTGGCANTGGGGGTTCCTCATCATTAATGGTGGTTGGTCATCCATATGCTTTTATACTAAAATTATGTATTTTATCAATTTTTTATCTATTTTTTATTAATTTTTATGCATTTTTTGTAATAAATAGTTTTTATTTTACTTTTGCATAAAAATATTTTCTCTTTTATGTGTTATATTATTACAAGATGTATTGAAAATTTTCTCCATTTTTTCCTATATTTATAATAATTTTCACATTTTTTACTATTTTATTAAGTATTTTTCGTTTATAATAAAAATATTTCAAAAAAAATATTTTTTTTTGTAATAAATATCATTTACAATGTTTAAAAGTCATTTGTGCATATATTAGCTAAGTTGTACCTTGGTTTATGCTATTTGGTGTTGTACAACTCCATTATGATTCTCTGGCCAAAACATGTTCACTCTTGAAACTTGGGTTTATTTTTAAGCATATATAAGGGGGGTAGAGGTGTTGAAAGGCACCTCAAGTGCTTGCTGCCAGGCAGAGGCGGGCATGCGTGGGGGACGCTGGCATGGGGCGTGGGCATTGGAGGCATGCACGGTTAGTCCGTGCTACGTCCCCGATGTTCGCAAACCGCGCCGGGAAGTACTCGTGTGAGCTCGTAGTACACCTGGTGGTGACAGCGCTCGTGGAAACATTGGATTTTCGCAACGAACGACGGAGCGTCGTGCAAGTAGCGCTGCAAGGTGCCGTGCGCATAGGGCTAAGCTTAGTACTTGCTCTTTGCCATCGGTTGCTGCGGGCAACACCGGGATGCAACATCGCTCATGGCGGCTAATGGCTTTTGGCAACGAAACGACGAAGCGTCGTGCAACTAGTGCCGCAAGGTGCCATGCGCATTGGGCGAAGCTTAGTACATTGCCCATTGCCATTGGTTGTTGGGGGTTGTGTCTGGCATCGCTCGTGGCAGCTGATGGCTTTTGACAAAGGAACGACGGAGCATCGTGCAAGTAGCGCCGCAAGGTGCTATGCACATGGACCGAAGCTCAGTACGTTGCCCATTGCCATCAAATGCTGCGGGAAACATCGGGTGGCGACATCGCTCGTGGCGGCTGATGGCTTTTGGCAACGAAACGGCGAAGCGTCGTGCAACTAGCGCCGCAAGGTGCCATGCGCATGGGGCGAAGCTTAATTACATTGCCCATGCCATCGGTTGTTGTGGGCTGTGTTCGTGCCTTTAACTTGTGGCGCCTTCTTCGTTTCTACGCTCCAACCCCCTTTTTCGTGATTTGCGGGGCTTGTCTTGGCTTTGCAATGTTGTCATCGGCAATAACACATGGCTGCGCGTCGCGTGTTGGGGCTGTTGTTGGCATGCATTGGCGAGGCAAGTGTACATGCGGCACATGAGTGGTGTTCGGCTTGTGTGGCTAGGTTGGATCCCTGCTTGAGCAGCAATGTCCTAGCCCGCATGCCATCTTAGTCATGGCACAAGCGCAAATTAGGCTTGTTCGGCGTAGGTTTTCTATGTTGCATACCTAATGCCAAGGCATTATCAAGCACAATCGGTTGCATTTCGCCCCTCGCGTTCAACGTGCAGGGTGAACCAAAAGCTCCAGTTGTGTCCCAGGTCGTCCTCGCTTCGCCATGCGATGGTTTGGTCCACGACTAGTATGCTCGGACTCTCGGATTCGGCAAACGCAATGAGCATGGGGTCTTGATTGGCTCCTATCTGCCCAAAGAATGCTCCTTACGAATGACGGTCGTGCTCGTCTTGGACTTGGCCGCGCCCTTTTGGTTGGCCATGCTCATGCGACGCCGGCGTCAATGAGGAATGCTACCTGGTTGATCCTGCCAGTTGTCATATGCTTGTCTCAAAGATTAAGCCATGCATGTGTTGTCATGGGCGGCTTTCCAGCCATGCCCCATGACCCCTTGGGCGCGCCCCGTGGCGTCCTAGCAAGCCTCCCAACGCCTAGCGCCACGGACGGCCCCGTGGTCTTGGCCGCGCCAAGTGACAAGTGCGCAGGTGCCTCTGTCGCCCCACCGTTATCCCTCGCCAGCGCCAAGCCGCAGGCAGATTCCAACAGCGCTGCGCGCGCAGACAATGCCGCGCGCGCAGACCGTGATGCCAAAGACAACGCTGCTGACAATGGACCTGTTGTTGCCTTTTAGAAAACTAAGTCATTTTCATTGTAAATAGAGTAGTTTTATTTCAAGTACTTCCATTATGTTTCTCTAGCGTATTCAAGTCTAGTCTTGTAGCTTTGGATTATTTTTTTAAGCATTATTAGGGGGGATCAAGCAATCAAAACTTTCTAGCAAGCAAGCAATTCTCTGTACTAGTGTCTCTCCCCCTCGACACCGCATTGCTTTTCTGTAATAGCTTTCATTAATGCAATCAAGCTTTCTTTAAATCTCAATTCTCATTTCTGTTCTCTCAATTGCTCTTGACATTAATTTTCCCGTACGGCACTGACAATCTAGTCTAGCGTACGGAGGGGACCTTAGTTGGCAGACTACAACTGCACTGACATTAGTTGCTTAGCCTTACATCGCCCTTCCAATGAATCTCAGGAAGGCGCCACGTAACAGTTGGTATCAGAGCCTAGGCTCGACATCGGACGAGGGAACGTATTGACATTACCACCAATTCTGACCATGGTGAATCATGGGGACCGCATTGCGGCTCTCGAAAGGACGGTTGAGGTATTGCGCCCTATTGTGGATACAGTGCCTGATCTAAGAACCAACCTACTGCAAAGGTTGGACGACCTGGACCGCAGGGTGCTCCAGGTCGAAGTTGACATTGAAAACATCAGTCGCGACTCTGAGGGAGACCGGTAGATGGCAGCCACAGAGGCAGTCAAAATTTTTGAGAAATTCGAGGGGCTTCAACAGGAGCGCACCGAGGATTTAGCCCACCGGGCACAAGAGGCAGACAAGGTGACTGCCATGCAACAAACTATTGACAAATTGACAGACCATCTCAATGTTGTCAATGCTGCTTTACAGGGCCTACTCCGAGGAGGTGGAAACCAAATCGGAGGTGCTGTGAACCCCGCTTCCACGACAAAGAAACTGAAAATTCCTGAGCCAAAGCCATAAAGTGGAGCTAGGAATGCCAAGGAAGTGGAAAACATCATCTTTGACGTCGAACAATATTTCTATGCTGTTGGGGACCTGGAGGAAGCTAAGAAGGTAGCAACTGCTGCCATGTATCTTCAGGGTGATGCTAAACTCTGGTGGCGGGTGAAGTACGAAGCCATCAAGGCCGGTGAAGATGCTCTCGAGACATGGGCAGAACTTAAGGCAGCCATACGCCTACAGTTCTTCCCCGAAAATGTTGAATACAATGCAAGGAGAAAACTACGGGAGCTCCGCCAGACAAAATCAGTGCGGGACTACGTGCGAGAATTCTCCGCACTCATGCTAAGCATACGCGACATGGGGGACAAGGACAAGCTCTTCACCTTCATGGAAGTGTTGAAACCTTATGCCCGCGTGGAGCTACAGAGACAAAGGGTAGATACCCTTCCCAAGGCGATCCAAGCAGCTGAATGCCTTGGGGACTATCAAATGGAAGCTCGAAAAGACAGGCCTCAGCCGCCTGCCCGAGCAAGGTTCAAAGGGGGCCAGCCTAGCAATGGTGGTCCTAGCAAAAGTGGGGGAGATCGGAACTCAAACAAATCTAGAGCTCCTTCCTCAGGTAGTAACAGTGCTGCGTCAAACAACAATGACCAGGGGAGAAAGCCTCCTTCAGGATGCCGTCATTGTGGTGGACCACACTAGAACAATGAGTGCCTACATGCACAGATGAACGCCCATCAGGCTATTGATGATGGGACTGATGACGACTCAGACGATGCGGACCAAACTGAACCAGTAGGTGCCTTCAATGCAATTGTTGGTTCCATCTCTGAGGCATTAGCGGACCAGTGCTGGTATCCGTAAGAAGAAGGACCCATGTCCAGTCACCAAGAAAGGGAAAAAGAAGGCGAATTAAGAGACTCCTCTTAAACAAGAGAGGACCTTAATGTTCGTTGAGGTGAAGGTGAATGGCAAGCCCATTCGGGCTATGATAGACACGGGTGCTACCCACAACTACTTAGCCTCGACTCAGGTGGAGCGCCTTGGACTAGTTGTAGGGAAAGG
>NW_017672510.1:42418-104510 GCF_001879085.1 Nicotiana attenuata
GCTGTTTTTCAGAGGGTTGCTATTGAGGCACATTTGTCTTGAAAAGAGAGCCATTGTGCGATGCTGTTGGGATAGTTCCACAAGAAGAGAAAGACGGTTAGTAGAAGCTCAATTGTTCTTGATTGTGATGATCCGACAGTGTGTCAGAAACTCCATTAGCAGTTGGTTGGCAGCTTTGCTAAGCAAGGCATGGACGTAAAGAATGTCGAATGCAGACTGTGAGCGTTCCTTATGCGGGTTGAATACCGTTTGGACCAAGGGGGTTAAGTTGCATTGGAAGCTTGTCAGGTTGAGACGTTTTGTTCATGTGAAGCAGCAGGTTGGAGCTGTTGGCCGTTTTGACGAAGGAAATGGACAACCCCAGTTTCTTGCGAAAGTCTGGGCTTCAGTTGAAGGTGATGATATGCCGATGAGTCGGGTAGTCAGGAAAAGGCCATGTTTTCCAGGTCGTGCAGCCATATTGCAAAGAGTGAGCCGTGGACTATAAGCTTTGGGCATGGTCATGCATGGATCTTGCCGTGGATGCGAGATGTGCATCGGTTGAGTGTCTTTCCTGCGGGATAGACTTGTGGACTGCCTGAGGGCATTGGGTCGTCACCTAGCCATCTAAAGGGCTGCGATGAATGGCAGGAGAGTCCCTTAACAACCGCAAAGAAGGAGCTATGTGCAGGATTCGTAGCGGGAGAATATGGATGTCACAATGGGGTGGAGTCAGCCACCAGGATTGTGAAAAAGAGCCGAACCGTGTATGGGGAGGCATGGCGCTGAATTGCCAAGGGGAGGAGATGAGTTCGAAGGAAATAGCGAAGCTTCAGAATTGAGCAAATTTCCAAGTTGGAAGGTGTCATTCTGGAAAAGAGTACGTTGAATGCTCGGGGACCATTGAGATGGGGCCATGTGCGAGGCATACCGATCCGGGAAGCCGTGCTAGCAGAACCAGGAGAGTTCTTGTCTATATGGCGAGTACAAGGTACTACCGGGAGCATTAGGTACTTGCTGAGGAAGTGACAGTTGGAAAACAAAGAGCTTTGTTCTTGAATGTGGCAATGCTATGACTTTGTGAACGCCTATGAAGAGGCGAAAGTACAGAAGCAAGAGTGTCTTCAAAGGTAACCAGGCGAGAGAAGGGCTACGCGAGCTATTGAGCTGCGTGAGCTACCCTGAGTGCGCGAAAGGGCTTCGTGGGATATTGAGCCACGGGAGCGAAAAGAAGCTACGCAGTTGTTCAACTGTAGGAGTTGCGCCAGAAATAACACGCTGATGTGATTTACCAGTGTGGGAAGAGCTTCGGACGATGTCAAGGCCGTGAGGGTCATGGCGTGGTTGACTAGTGTGTGTCACCACAAAGTTAGTCACCAGAGGGTGCAAGTGCAGAGGCACTTTTCGAGCGAACACCGACAGGAGGTGCAGTGCAGAAGGCACGCTTGGAAGATACTTGGGGGAGAAGTGCGAGGGGCACGACTCCATTTTGAGATTGTACTTTGAGGAAGTCCACCCACAAGGACTAAGGGAGCCGGTGTACATCCCCGAGGGGGCAAACTTCGGGTTGTCGTGGGCATTGATGTGTCATCGGGGAAGATTACAATGTTGAGTGACACACCCCGCATTTTGGGGGTCATGTCATCCATGAGGACTGCGTGCTATAAGGCAGCAGGACGAGTGTCAATCGCGGAGGCGACGTGTGCTGACAATGCGTTGTGAAGGACCATCAAGCAAAAGGGCTTTGCATGAGGCAACAACCATCAAGATATGTTGTGTTGCATGTCCTAAGAGTTCCATGAAAGTTTAGCGAGGACTTGGGGATGAAACCAAGGGTCTAGCCTACGGGTGACGGCCACGTACGTGCCTGAATGTCACACCATACGTTTCTGAGCTACAAAGGGAATCTAGGGATTTCGGTTGTAGGACATGTTCCTAGTGTGCTCTTATATATGCTTACCAAGTTTGGCGTCATTTGGAGTTGGTTTGCCTATGGGCTTGACTTCGCCAAGGGCAGTGACATTGTCGTAATTTGCTGAAGTGTCCAAAGGCTATAACTATTTCCACGAGTATGGGAATGGGCTGAAACTTCATGGAAGTGTGAAGGAAGTCAAGAGAAAGCTTTAGGAACAGACGGCGCCTTATTCGAAGTTCGGATGAGTGAGAAAGGGTCATTATGATTCTCTGGCCAAAATATGTATTATGGGCTTTTTTATTTTAAGCATATATAAGGGGGCAGAGGTGTTGAAGCTCAGTGAGCCTCCCCCATGCGTGCTGCCACCAAGCTGCACCAAGTGAGCTACCTTGAGGGGGAACCTCAGGGGATTGCCTAGGCATCTCAAATGAGTGTCATAGGTATCCATATGAGCTTGGGAACTCTATGGACGGCGCGACGCCTCAGGGCTAGCGTTGGGCACAAAACGGGCATCGAAGGCTTGACGTGTGGGACGATTATGCCCTGTGGGCTACCGAAATGGTGGATAAAGACTTCCGTGCTGATTGGATACTTGAAGCACCTATCTTAGGGGCTTCATGTGTTAACTTGTGAGCTTGGCTTGGGTTCAGCTAGGCAAGCAAGGGTCCATTGGCCTAGACGTGCAGTTGTGGGGCGACACTGCACTATCCGAAATGGAAGTATGTCGCGAGGGCTGTGTTTGGCTGTGCCATAAGACAATTGTGGGCGTGATATGAAAGACGCACATGACAAAGGCCAAGGACTAAAGGTTGCCCTACTCGGGCGAAGCACAAGCTGGGTGCGGATGCACTAGGCAATGTGTCAAGCTTGAGGATTGGACTGTGCACGCGAGAGCGATGCTCAGTGCTAGGCAAAGGACGGACATGTCCTAAGCCAACCCCGGGTGTCCGCATGGATGAGATCTAGCTGATGAGAAGTGCCATAGCTAGTCAAGGCTACAAGCCTAGACGCAGGATAGGCGGCACAGATGGAGCAAGCCTCCTAGGCAAGCTCCACCACAGGCACAAGATCGTGCTAGAAAACCTGGGAAAAAGAAAAGGCTGGCCTGTAGTGTGGGGTACCTACAGGCACCGCACGGGCTAATTGGTGCCGCTAGTGTTCGGAAAAATATCGGCCCGTGACACTACACTCTGTATACATTAGCATGGGATAACATTATAGGATTTCGGTCCTATTATGTTGGCCTTTGGGATCGGAGTAATGATTAACAGGGACAGTCAGGGGCATTCGTATTTCATAGTCAGAGGTGAAATTCTTGGATTTATGAAAGACGAACAACTGCGAAAGCATTTGCCAAGGATGTTTTCATTAATCAAGAACAAAAGTTGGGGACTCAAAGAAGATCAGATACCGTCCTAGTCTCAACCATAAATGATGCCGACCAGGGATCGACGGATGTTGCTTTTAGGACTCCGCCGGCACCTTATGAGAAATCAAAGTTTTTGGGTTCCGGGGGGAGTATGGTCGCAAGGCTGAAACTTAAAGGAATTAACGGAAAGGCACCACCACGAGTGGAGCTTGCGGCTTAATTTGACTCAACACGGGGAACCTTACCAGGTCCAGACAGAGTAAGGATTGACAGACTGAGAGCTCTTTCTTGATTCTATAGGTGGTGGTGCATGGCCGTTCTTAGTTGGTGGAGCGATTTGTCTTGTTAATTCCATTAACGAACGAGACCTCAGCCTGCTAACTAGCTATGCGGAGGTATCCCTTCGCGGCTAGCTTCTTAGAGTGACTACGGCCTTTTAGGCCGTGAAAGTTTGATGCAATAACAGGTCTGTGATACCCTTAGATGTTCTAGGCCACACGCGCGCTACACTGATGTATTCAACGAGTTTATAGCCTTGGCCGACAGGCCCGAGTAATCTTTGAAATTTCATCACGATGGAGATAGATCATTGCAATTGTTGGTCTTCAACGAGGAATTCCTAGTAAGCGCGAGTCATCAGCTCGTGTTGACTACGTCCCTGCCCTTTGTACACACCGCCCGTCGCTCCTACAGATTGAATGATCCGGTGAAATGTTCGGATCACGGCGACGTGGGTGGTTAGCTGCCCACGACGTCGCGAAAGTCCATTGAACCTTATCATTTAGAGGAAGGAAAAGTCGTAACAAGGTTTCCGTAGGTGAACCTGCGGAAGGATCATTGTCGAAACCTGCAAAGCAAAAGGACCCGCGAACTTGTTTAAAAACCGGGGAGTGGCGCGGCCGGGCTGCTTCGGCCTCCGTCAGCGTGGCTCCCTCCTATCCCCGGCGCGCGCGCTCGCGTACGTGCCGGGTGATTAACAAACCCCAGCACAGAAAGTGCCAAGGAATACTAAATTGAAATCCTACCCCTCGCGCCCCGTTCGCGGTGCGCGCAGGGGGACTTGTGCTTCTTTTGAAACATAAACGACTCTCGACAACGGATATCTCGGCTCTCGCATCGATGAAGAACGTAGCGAAATGCGATGCTTAGTGTGAATTGCAGAATCCCATGAACCATCGAGTCTTTGAATGCAAGTTGCGCCCGAAGCCATTAGGCCGAGGGCAAGCCTGCCTGGGCATCACGCATCGCGTTGCCCCAGCACACCGCACCCAGTCTCATGGTCGCGGTGGTGTCATGGGACGGATAATGGCCTCCCATGCGCCCCGAACGCGCGGTTGGCCTAAATGCGAGTCCACGGTGACGGACGTCACGACAAGTGGTGGTTGAAACTCAACTCTCGTAATGTCGCGGCTCCAACCCGTCGCATATTTGGGCTCCCCGACCCTTATCGCGTTTAGATGCTCCGACCGCGACCCCAGGTCAGGCGGGACTACCAGCTGAGTTTAAGCATATCAATAAGCGAAGTAGAAGAAACTTACAAGGATTCCCCTTGTAGCGACGAGCGAATAAGGAACAGCCCAGCCTTAGAATCGGGCGGCTCTACCGTCCGAATTGTAGTCTGGAGAAGCGTCCTCAATGGCGGATCGGTCCCAAGTCCCCTGGAAGGGGGCGCCATAGAGGGTGAGAGCCCCGTTGTGCCCGGACCCTGTAGCACCACGAGGCCTGTCTATGAGTCGGGTTGTTTGGGAATGCAGCCCTAATCGGGCACTGAATTTCGTCCAAGGCTAAATACGGGTGAGAGACCTGTAGCAAACAAGTACCGCGAGTGAAAGATGAAAAGGACTTTGAAAAGAGAGTCAAAGAGTGCTTGAAATTGTCGGGAGGGAAGCGGATGGGGGCCGGCGATGCGCCCCAGTCGGATGTGGAATGGTGTTGAGCTGGTCCGTCGATCGACTCGGAGCATGGACCAGCATGGATGGGGGGGGGGCAATGCTCGGGCCTTTGATACGCCCGTGGAACGCTGTCTCCTCGATTGTGGTAGGCAGCGCGCGCCTCTCGCGTGCTTCGACATCTGCGCGCTCTGGACGCTGGCCTGTGTTCTCCCCATTCGACCCGTCTTGAAACATGGACCAAGGAGTCTGACATGTGTGCGATTTAACGGGCGAGTAAACCCGTAAGGCGTAAGGAAGCTGATTGGTGGGATCCCCCTGAGGGTGCACCGCCGACCGACCTAGATCTTCTGTGAAGGCTTCGAGTGTGAGCATACCTGTCGATGGTGAATGTCACGGGCGCGTTTTATGTCACTCTAAAATAGCCCGCGCGGCAGCCAAGACTCGACTTGACTTCAGCCTGATCCAACACTCGGCCAAAATTTCAGCAACTTTGGACATCGATTAATTTAGGCAGCTTTTCAACGTAGTAAGTAGATACTGATATTAGGCAACGAAAATATGATGAAGGGACAGAATATAAACGTGAACAAAAGGCACAATATACAGGAAACTCTTTTCCCAACTTTGTATTTAACTCGAGCATACAAAGAAACTCAAACTCAAGTACATCCGTGTACAAAAATGAAGATCACTCTTGACCCTCACAAGACGACTCTTAGCCTTAGGTTGTTTTCACTCTTGAAAACAGGTTTAGGACTCTTCCTAACTCAAAACATGCACTCTTACACGTTTTTCACTCCTTATGCCACAAAAGGAAAGGGTGCTGCCCATTTATAATACATGAAACAGCCCCATATTTACAATAGTTGCCCCATTTTAGGCCTAGACACTTGCCCACTCAGCCCACTACTTTAGTGTAGTTGACACCCCCAACTACTAGGATCGTGTAAATCATGCTAAAGTAAATGGGATCATGGCACCCAAAAATGTGCTAACACTCCTGCCAGCTTTTAGGACAAAACCAACTGCTGCCCATGTGCATAACATGTGCCGGTAACCGCCTTTGACTTTGTCAAACCAAGACTTGCTGCCCAAATTTCGTGCCTTGGCTTGGACCAGCTCCAACGCCATTGTATCCAGCTGCATTGTGCCACAAATTGCCTTGCCATCGCCCACGAACTTGGCCCGTTTGCCGCAACTCATTGCCATGACAAATCTGCCCGCGCACTGCCTTCCCGTTGCACATTTGCTTGCCTTTGCCTATCCGTTTTTGCCTTGCTTTGGCATCACTGCCTCATGCCTTGATGCCTTAGTCATGATCAAGTGTCACCCTTAGCCCGCAACTCATTGTCAAGCCCTTGCCAAGCTGCCTCGCCTCCGTCAAAGCCTTAGCCATAGCTTGCCCGTTTCCCCTTTTGACTTTGGTGCTACTCGTGCACCTATCTTTGCAACACTCTTGCTGCCTCATGACAACACTCTTGTTGTCAAGTCGAGCTCAATTGGCGGAGGTCTAACACTCAGGAACATAGCTTAAATTGTTTCTTCCGTTTGCCACTCGACCAACCACTGATTTTACTTAATGTGTTTCAAGCTAAAAATAGTTATACATTAATAGATTTTTCAATACAAATAGAAAGTTCGAGTAAACGTTACTGAATTCCCGGGAATCCATACCCAATACTGTAGATCTACCCTTGCTTGCTCACAAGGATCCTCACCGATCTATTGTATAGGCTCAACTTCATCCTTGAAGCAAGGGCAGATCTATCACATATCTTACGGCTCATGTGAATTTAGTAACTTTTATTCTTACTTGTATACGTATTAAAAAATTTAGGTAAAATAATCTATAAAATTAACTATAAACGCATTTATCATTGTATTTCAACTTGAGGTACTAGTTGTAGGAAACTTAAATCTTGAATCCGTCTCAGCCTAAAACCTACATGCTAACGGTTCACAAGTGGCGCATATCACAACAATTCACAAGTATGCTAACGGTTGTTTATATGTGACAGAGATGGGTCACGGGGACGGTTTCGAATGCATGAATTTTGATGTACATGTTTCGCCACCTCAATAACATGAATGCGCATATATATTAATTTAAATTAAAGCATTAAACACCCCTTATCACAATCTTTGTTATTTATTTTAAAGGCATGCAGCCCAACATTTTATGTGACGACGAGAAGTTCTGCTATTTCACTTTATGCAAATATAGAAAGAAAAAAATATCATAGAAAAACTAATGATTTAAAGGCCGCAAATTTGAATAATGGTATTATGAGTTCGAATAAAATGATTACTCCATCGAGTGTCCATCAAAGCTAGGACAAAATATAAAAAATCATCTAGTGTTATTTTTTTCCGTGAGGTTTGAACATGAAATCTCATGTTTTCCTTCCACTTTATTGATCATTAGATCATACTTTTTGGGCGATATTATCATGTGATAATTAGCAAAAACAATTAAAGGAAAAAGAAAATATATCTTATTAAATGCTATTGGTTAACATCAAAAGAAAAGGAGTGTCTAAAAGTTAACTTTTTCTCAGCGTTTGTGTGTCTTTCAGTGAGAAAGTTACGGAAAAATAGTTAAGATTTTTTTCTATCTTTTTCCACATCAAGTCCAGCAAAAGATGGAAAGTTGAAAGGAAAAATATTTCTTTCCTATTTGATCTTTTACCTTTTCACTTAGACAAACGCATGAGCAAAAAGGAAATTCTTTTAACCAAAAAAAAAAAGGAATCTTTTTACCCAAATAAAAAAGGAATTAATTTCATTTACCTTAATTTGTTGCTATTTGGTCTTGAGTGATATTAATTTTTGATAACTTTCCTCATATTGATATGGAGTCTAAGGAAAGAAAAAAACCCTTAAAATATTGTATACGGTTAAAACTGTGCCTACCTAATTGTGCTATTTGATCGAGACAAGGGAACTGCATCGAGGGTTAGCCTCGTAATGAATCAGATCAGAGTACGAAGACGAGGTATCAAGTCCAAGGATCGAGATGCCTGTCGAGGTCGAGGCCAGCAGCGACCGAGACCAAATATAACAGACTTCGAGCAAAGCGCAATAACGGAAAGGCGAAATATCCGTGACTGGCCGAAGATCATGGTACAAATCTCGGAGAAGATCAAATCAAGGGCGGTTATCTAGTTAATTATGGGATTTACTTCCATAGTTAGAATTGTACCTTAAATAGGATTCTTCTACTATATAAAGGGGGTCCTAATCATCTTGTACACACCATATATTCACGCATATCAAAGCAATACAATATTCTCTCTTTACTTTACACTCTCTTATTTAGCAGCTTATTCTATTTTAACTGTTCTTGCACAACATTCAAGTTCGATGGCTCTGTTCAAACACTGGTTCGCCTTATATTATTGTTAATTTCTATTATTACTATTTGCGTTTATCGATTGGTATTAGGTGAAGTCACGTATCCTTAAAACCACATTATAAGTTTAATTGTTATCAAATTTTTAGGGTAGACAGTTTGGCACCCACCGTGTGGCTAAGGATAATATTGATTGACTAGTATTAACCATCATAACACACACACTGCTTTACGCTTGTTCTCATAAGTGTTTTTGATTTCAGGAATCAACATATCGAATTCTCAAGCAACACCCACACACACAGACGCCGACCTTGGTCTTCATGGCGAGAACGAGCACATAGTCGCCCCAGAAAACGAAATACCTCCAGTCAACCCCGATGGACCACCGGTCATAGATCCAATCGATGTCAGTTCTCGTGTTGCCATTCATGGAAATTTAGGCGCCGACCCTGAAAATAGCATCCGCAGAGACGCCCGGGAAGCCGATCAGAACACACAGAGTGGTAAAGAAGGCAGGATTAGCCTTCAAATGATATTTGAAATGTTACAAACTCAGCAAGCTGCGATAGCGCAACTCCAAAATCATAATCGAACTCGATACATCATAGGGAGTTGTTCATAGGTCGAATCTGTACAGGAGAAATTGAACGATCATGGATCGGGAACTGACCCCGCCATCATGAAGATACCCGAGGAGCTCACCAAACGGATCAAATCGGGAGAAAAGAAAATTGAAGCTAATGACAAGAAGGTGGAAATGTACAACTCACGGGTTGACCAAATACCGGGTGCACGCCCGATTCTAAACGGTTTGGATTCGAAGAAGTTTGTGCAGAAGCCTTTTTCCCCAAGTGCGGCTCCGAAACCCATTCCAAAGAAGTTCGGCAAGCCAGAAATTCCCAAATACAATGGAATCACTGATCTTAATGAGCATGTTACTTCCTATACATGCGCAATAAAAGGAAATGACTTAGAAGATAATGAAATTGAATCTGTTCTATTGAAGAAGTTTAGGGAAACTTTATCGAATGGGGCGATGATATGGTACCACAATCGCCCAATTCCATCGATTCCTTCGCCATGCTTGCTGATTTGTTCGTAAAGGCACACGCTGGAGCAATAAAGGTCGCGACTAGGAAGTCGGACCTCTTCAAAGTAAGACAAAAGGACAATGGAATGCTAAGGGAATTCATATCCCGGTTCCAGATGGAACGCATGGACCTACCCCCGATCACCGATGATTGGGCTGTCCAAGCCTTCACTCATGGTTTGAACGAGCGGAGTTCATTAGCATCACGACAACTAAAGTAGAATTTTATTGAATATCCGGCAGTGACCTGGGCCGATGTACATAATCGATACTAGTCAAAGATTAGGGTCGAGGATGATCAGTTGGGAGCTCCTTCCGATTCCGTCTACCCAAATAGACCCGACATCAGAGTTCAAAGGGACGTCAAAAGAGAGCCCCGGTCAAACAGAGATCGATACCGACCATATAGCGCAGATCGTAGAAACAATAGATCGGGACGGAATCCCGTTCAGAATGATCGAATGAATGATCGGGGACAAAACTCCCGAGGGCTCATGAGTAAGAGTGGGTTTGATAAACATGTCGAGCCTAATGAAGTGCCACGATTATCGGAATACAACTTCAGCGTCGATGCATCGGGTATTGTATCGGCCAATGGACGAATCAAGGATACTATGTGGACCAGACCCTTACAGACCGATCCAGCTCAAAGGAACCCTAATCAAATATGCAAATACCATGGAACTCATGGTCACAGAACCAAAGACTGTAGACAATTAAGGGAGGAGGTAGCCCGTTTTATTCAACGAGGGTCACCTTCGAGATTTCTTAAGTGACAGAGCTAAAAATCACTTCAAAGACAGGGATGCAAATAGGAATAACGAATAGGAAGAACCACAGCACGTGATTCATATGATCGTTGGTGGGGTCGATATTCCTTAAGGCCCGATATTTAAACGCACCAAAGTGACAATATGTAATGACTCGGCCGGTTGTTTTGAGAATTTACACCTCGATCCCCTATTAACTGCTTCCCCCATGTTTATTTCTGTTATTGTGATTTGCCGGGCTGATTCATTTTGAGTTTCGGAGTGTTTTGGACCACTTAGTCCCTAAATGAGAGATTAAGCTTTAGAATTTGGACCGTAGTCGGAGCAGTGTGTAGACGGCCCCAGAATAGAATTTCATAGATTCCTTTAGCTCCGTTGAGTGATTTCGGGCTTAGGGGCGTGCCCGAATTGTGTTTTGGAGGTCCGTAGCTTATTTAGGCTTGAAATGCCGAAAGTTGAATTTTTGAAGTTTCCGGAACGATAGTGAAATTTTGATATCGGGGTCAGGATCCGATTTTGAAAGTTGGGATAGTTCCGTAGTTTTGAATGTGACTTTTGTGCAAAATTTGGGGTCAATCGGACGTGATTTGGTGGGTTTCGGTATCGGCTGTAGAATTTTCAAATTTCAAGTTCATTAAGTTCGGATTGGAGGGTGATTCGTGGTTTTAGCATTGTTTGATGTGATTTGAGGGATCGACTAAGTTCGTATGATGTTTTAGGATTGGTTGGTATGTTTGATTGAGGTCCCAGGGGCATCGGGTGTGTTTCGGATGCTCAGCGGGTCATTTTTGGACTTAGAGAAGTGGCTGATTTTCTGGTGTTTTGTTGCAGAGAAATCCTTCATCGCGTTCGCGAGAGAAATCTCGCGTTCGCGTAGAGCATCTGGGAGAGGCAGCTAAGTTGTACTTCGCGTTTGCGATGTTGCTCCCGCGTTCGCGAAGGTGTGGACCCTTTAGCCTACGCGTTCGCGACATGGTCCTCGCATTCGCGAATAGTCCACCAGTGTAAGCTACGCGTTCGCGAGAGGACCCTCGCGTTCGCGAAAGAGGAATTGGGCCAGTGGGATTTTTGTTCACCGCGTTCGCGATGGTAGTCTCGCGTTCGCGAAGAAGAACGCATCTGGGCAGAATTTAAAATCCCAAAAAAAATGAGGGTTTGAGTTCATAACTCAAAAATTGGATTGAGAGCTCGGTAGGAGGCAAAATTTGGAGAGATTTTCGGAGGAAGTTTGTGGGTAATCATTCCTATCTCCTTTTTAATTATATCCCATTAATCTAAGCTTAATTTCATCTTTTAGTTTCGGATTTGGGGTGAAAAAAATTGGAAAAATTTGAGAAAAGTTCTTAGGCCGAATTTTGGGATTTTGATCGGGATTTTGGTATTGGATTTGAGTGAATTTGGTATAGTTAGACTCGTGAGTGAATGGGTGTTCATAATTTGTGACTTTTACCTGATTCCGGAACGTGGGCCCGAGGAGGAGTTTTGGGCGTTTTTCTATTTTCTTACCTTAGCTTCGATTTCTTTGGCTAAATTAGTTGCTTGTAGTTTTATTTACGTTATGTAATTGATTTGATTAGATTTGGGCCGCTCGGAGTTGGATACTCGTGGAAAGAGCGTGTTATCGGGCTGATTTTGAGCTGATTCGAGGTAAGTGGCTTGCCTAACCTTGTGTGGGGGAACTCCCCTTAGGATTTTGGTATTGTTGTTATATGAATGCCGTGTACGTGAGGTGACGAGTGTGTACACGTGCTAATTGTTGAAAATCCCATTTTTTTTATTAAGTAAATATATGTGTTTTTCCTTTAATTGAGCAATGCTAGCATTTGAAACCTCCTGTTTAGCTTAGGAAAGTATGCTTACGTGATTTAACTGTCTTAACTATTTTAACTATTTTACTTGAACTCTGTGTAGCATGTTTAGGGTAGAATTACCTGTTTTCTTGATACGAGCTTGTATAGAACTGTAAATTTCCTTGTTGAGGCTGTTGTGTATTTACTTTGGGACTAAGGAACGAATTTTCGGGAGATCCCCTTGCATGTTTACTTTGGGACTACGGGACGGTATCCCGGGAGATCCCCCTGTACTGGATATTTATTTTGGGACTACGGATCAGTATTCCAGGAAATCCCCTGCACATTTACGTTTGGGACTACGGGACGCTATCCTGGGAGATCACCTGTTGCTTTCTCTGTGTACTGAGTTATTTCTTTTTGTGATTTCATCTTTATTGACTGTTAGTATTTCAATTATACTATAAATTTCTTACTGTTCTACCTTGTTATATATATAACCAGTAGGGCCCTGACCTTTCCTCGTCACTACTCGACTGAGGTTAGGCTTGGCACTTATTGGGTACCGTCGTGGTATACTCATGCCCTTTCCTGCACATGTTTTTCATGTGCAGATCCAGGTTCCTCTGCTCAGCCATACTATCCGTGAGGCGAGGCGATCCAGAGACTTCAAGGTATATCTACCACGTCCGCAGACCTAGAAGTCCCTCTCTATTCTCCCTTTAGTTATAGCCTTCTTGTATTTTCTTTCGTTTAGACTTCTGGAATTAGAACACTATGTATTTTCTTTAGCTTGTGATTCATGAGATTCCGGGTTTCGGGAGTGCTATGTTTAGTCGAGAGTGTTATTTTTGTATATGCCGAGCGACATTCTAAACACTTTATTTATATTTACTTGTTAGTTGGTTAGTTTTGTATCTTTAATTCATTTTCCGCAATTTGTTAGGCTTACCTAGTCGTAGAGACTAGGTGCCGTCACGACAGTTCACGGAGGGAGAACTTGGGTCGTGACACAATAACAAGAGAGAAGCGTACCCGGGACTACTTACCAGAGGATACCTTATCTTTCCACGATGAGGATGTAGAAAGGATCGAACAGAATCACAACGATGCACTAGTAATATCTGTCCTTATGAATAAAATTCAAGTTAAATGTGTGTTTGGTTGATCCAGGTAGCTCGGCAAACATTATTCGATCGAGGGTCGTAGAGCAACTCGGCCTCCAGGATCAAATCGTGCCTGCAGCTCAAGTACTCAACGGTTTCAACATGGCAAGTGATAAGTCGGGATTTTAACATGTTTTATGCCCCTACTTGCCTATGCTTTGGTTATAAATTGCTACAAAATAGTCCCAAAATACTCACAAGTTGTGCTTGATTGCAGGTTTGATCGACAAAGCGACGAATGTCAAAGATCGGCTCAAAAAGGAGTGAAACCTGCTCAAGTGTCAAAGACTAAGTAAATAGAGGAAAAGAGAACCTAGTGCGGACCGCGCAAAGGTGAATGCGGCCGCACTAGGAGGTTCAGAGAGTTGGCATTTTCAAGCTGGAGGCAACGCGGGCGCGGTATGATTCACGCGGTCCGCGGTCAGGCTGCGGTCAGGCTCCGCGGCCGCGCTACTCTTTTGTGCGGTCCGCAGAGCAGAGATTCAGAGAGCTCACATTTTGCCTGTGGCCCGCGCTCGTTTTTGTGCAGCCGCGCCAACTTCCTCCGCGGCCGCGGTGCACTTCCACGCGGTCCGCGGTCCCCAACTTTAGAGAAGCAGAAATGAGAAGTCTAAGAGCCAGTGCGATTGCGGTCCATTTTGCGCGGCCCGCACTGACCCCGCAGGGGTATTTTTGTCCAGTTTTTCCAGCCTAGTATAAATAGAATATTTTACCATTTTTAGGTCAGTTTTTATATTCCAGACTTAGCTGCGCTCGTGAGACTCACTTTTGTAGCCATTTTCAGCACTTTTGCTCATCATTAACGATAGATTATTGTAGTTTCTTCTTAGTAATCAATTAATATGCTTAGTTCTTCATCTATTTTTTCAATTTCTGTATCTAGCATGAGTAGCTAAACCCATTAGCTAGGGTTGTGGCTCAACCCTAGTGTGGTTAATTGATGGGTGTTGCCATCTAGGGTTAGAATGATTATGGGTGTTTGCTATTTGGGTTGATTTTATGTTTTAATTTCGAATTTGTAGTTGCAAACACTGATTCAAGCTTAGTGGGTCTAACTCCTCTTGAGAAAGAGAGTCCATGACCCAAAAATTGACCCAACAAGGAATTGGGATGGACTCATGAGAAATGATAGTCCCAATTAACGGGTTAAATCTCGAGAGAGTAATCACCCTACTTGAACCATAGTTGCTTAATCAAAATGGCCTACCCAATTGGTCTCGAGAGAGTTAATTCGTCAAAATCACTCTCTCTACCGAGAGGTGTGAGAGTGGGTACAATTGTGCAACGGTTATAGCATAAGCCCCAAATATGTCAATCTATCCTTAGTAGCATCTACCCGTCAATTAGCCACCTAGGTAGTGTCACGACCCTAGTGCCTTTCTTCACATTAGATACAACTTAGTAATATTCTCGTAGCATAATTTAATGTTAATCATTAATTTTATAATAGTAGTTATAAAAATCAAAAACCAAAAATGTTTGAAGTGACATTAGGAGTACAAACACATCTCTAGACTAGACAGAAAATCCAACTCCACTACTAGCTCCCTGAGAAAATCGATCCCGACCTCTATTCGGGTAAAAGCTATTGCGACCCACTCTTCCTACCTTGGTGTAGCGTCGAGTTGGCAGCGATCAGCAAGTGAAACCACCAAAGGGGAAATCATGCTGCCAGTAAATGTGGCCGGAAATATCCAGGAACAAAGTTCCATGTAAGCGAAGGTGATATGAGATACAACGCACTGCTCGGAAGGCCTTGGATTCATAACATGAGGGCGGTACCTTCGATGCTCCATCAAGTATTGAAATTCCCGACATCGAAAGGAATCAAAACGGTGTACGACGAACAACCCGCCGCCAAAGAGATGTTTGCAATCGACGAAGTAGTACCAGTATCGGCGCTTTCGTCAACGAAGGGATCGGAGTCGAAGGGAGAACAAGGAGTCAAATAGCAACCACAGGCATCGGCACCGGCACCGGCCCCATCAGAGGAGCATGAAATCTTCGAGGATGAAGATTATATGATACCTTGAACCTTCATAACCCCCGATAATTCTGATGCAACGAAGTCAACGGTCGAGGAGCTGGAACAACTTATACTGATCAAGCATCTTCCCGATCTAAAGGTATACATGGGCACGGGGTTAACTCCCGAGCTCAGGAAGAAACTCGTTCAATTCCTTTTAAATAACATGGATTGTTTTGGTTGGTCCCATCTAGATATGATAGGGATCCCACCAAAGATCACAACGCATCGATTGAGCCTGGACCCAAAGTTCATACCGGTAAAACAAAAGAGAAGGCCCCAGTCCGAGGTAAAACATGTACTCATCAAGGACGAGGTAACAAAACTTCTCAAAATAGGATCCATCCGGAAAGTAAAATATCCCGAATGGTTAGCAAACGTAGTAGTAGTCCCAAAGAAGGGGAACAAACTTAGAATGTGCGTAGATTATAAAGATTTAAACAAAGCATGTCCCAAAGACTCTTTTACTCTGCCAAATATCGATCGCATGATCGACGCCACGGCCGGCCACGAGATCCTTAGATTTCTCGACGCCTATTCCGGGTATAATCAAATTCAAATGAACCCAGAGGATCAGGAAAAGACTTACTTCATCACTAAGTATGGCACCTACTGTTATAATGTAATGCCGGTTGGACTAGAAAATGCTGGTGCTACTTACCAACGCCTAGTGAATTGAATGTTTGAAGAACAAATAGGTAAATAAATGGAGGTATATATTGACAACATGCTTGTTAAATCCCTGCGCGTAGAGGACCATTTGACATATTTGCAGGAAACTTTCAACATATTGAGAAAATATAACATGAAGCTCAATCTTGAGAAATGTGCATTCGGGGACGGTTCGGGCAAGTTCCTCGGCTTTATGGTGTCAAATCAGGGAATCGAGATCAACCCCAATAAAATAAAGGCGATCGAAGACATTACAATTGTGGACAGCGTTAAGGTCGTACAAAGATTGACAGGGCAGATAGCTGCCTTAGGCCGGTTCATCTCGAGGTCTTCAGATCGAAGTCACAAGTTCTTCTCAATGCTCCAATGCCAATAGGCATTGGAAGAGTTAAAGCGGTATCTTTTGAGCCCGCCATTGCATCACACTCCAAAAGCAGACGAGCAACTCTACTTGTATTTGGCAGTCTCGGAGGTCGGGGTAAATGGTGTCCTAGTTTGAGAAGAGCAAGGTACGCAATTTCCCGTTTACTACGTTAGCCGAACTTTAGGTGAAGCGGAGACCCAGTAGCCACACTTAGAATATTTAGCGCTTGCTCTAATAAGCGCCTCTAGCAAATTAAAACCATATTTTCAGTGTCACCCAATTTGTGTGGTGACCACTTACCATCTTCGTAATGTTCTGCACAAGCCCGAACTCTCGGGCCGATTGGCTAATGGGCCGTCGAAATCAGCGGGTATGATATCGAGTATCAACCCCGAACGGCCATCAAGTCTCAAATTTTAGCAGACTTCGTGGCCGACTTCACGCTAGCCCTTGTACCCGAGGTCGAAAAGGAACTTTTGTTAAAAGTGGGTACGTCTTCGGAGGTGTGGACTCTTTTCACAGATGGTGCTTCAAATGTGAAGGGGTCTGGTCTAGGCATCATTTTGAATCCACCCACAGGCAATACAAGTAGACAATCTATCAAAACCCCTATGTTGACTAACAATGAGGCCAAGTATGAGGCCATGATTGCAGGTATCGAGCTGGCTAGAAGCTTGGGAGCAGAGGTCATCGAGGCCAAGTGTGATTCCCTACTTGTGGTTAACCAAGTCAACAAGACCTTCGTTCGAGAGGATCGAATGCAGAGGTACTTGGACAAACTGCAAGTAACCCTACACTGGTTTAAAGAATGGACCCTACAGCATGTACCTCGAGAGCAGAACAGTGAGGCCGATGCCCTTGCAAATTTAGGGTCATCAGTCGAAGACGATGAAATTAGCTCGGGGATTGTCGTACAACTTTCAAATTCAGTAGTCGAAGAAGGCCACGCCGAAATAAACTTCACAAGCCTAACTTGGGATTGGAGGAACAAATATATCGAGTATCGAAAAAACGGGAAGCTTCCATTGGACCCTAAGGAATCGAGGACTCTGCGAACAAAAGCTACGCGATTCACATTGGCCGAAGATGGAACATTGTACAGAAGGATGTTCGATGGGCCGTTGGTAATATGTTTGGGTTCGGGAGACATCGACTACGTCCTACGATAAATTCACGAGGGTACTTGCGGGAACCATTCCGGTGCCGAATCGCTGGTTCACCAAGTCATCAAAGCAAGGTACTATTGGGTCAATATGGAAAAAGATACTAAGGAGTTCGTTTGAAAATGCGACAAATGCCAAAAACATGCACCGATGATCCACCAGCCCGGGGAGCAACTTCATTCAGTCCTATCCCCATGGCCGTTCATGAAATGGGGTATGGATATCGTCGGCCCTCTGCCATCAGCCCCAAGTAAAGCTTAATTCATTTTATTTATGACTGACTATTTCTCTAAGTGGGTCGAAGCATAGGCTTTCGGAAAAGTCAGGGAAAAAGAAGTCATGGACTTCATTTGGGATCACATCATATGCTGATTCGAGATACCCGCCGAGAATGTATGCGACAATAGAAAATAATCCATCGACAGCAAAATAACAAAGTTCCTCGAAGATCACAAGATAAAAAGGTTCTTGTCAACGCCATATCATCCTGGTGGGAACAGACAGGTCGAATCAACAAACAAGACCATCATTCAGAATCTAAAGAAAATGTTGAACGACTCTAAGGGAAAATGGATAGATTTTTCCCGAAGTCCTTTGGGCGTATCGAACAACGACAAAATCTAGTACGGGGGCAACACCGTTCTCCTTAGTATATGGCGTCGAAGCTCTGATCCCGGTCGAGGTCGGAGAACCTAGCGTCAGGTTTCGATACACAACGGTAGAGTCAAATCACAAGGCTATGAATACAAGCCTCGAGTTGCTAGATGAAAAATGGGAAGCCGCCCTTGTTCGAATGGCTGCCCAGAAACAGCGAATCGAAAGATATTACAATCGAACAGCCAATCTTCGACACTTCAAAATTGGGGAATTAGTTCGGAGAAAAGTCACCATCAACACTCGAGAACCAAATGAGGGAAAGCTCAGTGTGAACTGGGAGGGACCGTATCAGGTCCTCGACATCGTCGGAAAAGGATCTTACAAACTTGGGACGATGAACGGCGAACAATTGCCAAATAATTGGAACATATCCCTCCTCAAACGATATTATTGCTCAGGTATGATCTTCTCCTTTTTCATTTGAATTTTATACTAACTTGTTGCAGGTGTTCGATCGAAGGCATCAAAGTTCTCTCCGAAAATAAAGTCCTTAAGTCTGAAAGCACGTGTTGCGCTCTTTTTTCCTTCGACCAATTTTTATCCCAAATAGAATTTTTCCGGCAAGGTTTTTAACGAGGCAACTGTTGTTTGTGCTAACCGAGAGAAATTCAACAGTATCCGAGGCTTCTTTGCAATCAACCTCGAATACTGGGAGGCATCACCTCAGATGTTATGTTTTCAAGGAAAATACTTCGTGTCAACAAGCTCTCGATAGGCAAATTTTTTAAAGGGCCAAATGGTCAAATGAACTGTGCCCATGTAGATTACTCGAACCTAATGGCAAGACATGTACTCATGAATGATCTATTGAAAAAAGTATTTTATCCTTACCAGATGTTCCATGCCTTAGTGAAATTTCTACTTTACAATTTCGTACTTATGATCTATTGCGGAAATCGGCTCAAGTGCCAATCACAACCAAAGCTCGAGCAATCGACCCCGTACTCGGGGACTGCCGTCCAAAAGTCGACATGCTCGAATTATTAAACTTCGAGATCAGAAGACCTTAAAAGGGCAACCCTCGATTTTTTAGGCCAAGGCCGCCCCACTCGGGGACTGATACTTCGAACAAGTTTGAAGTATAATTGGGAAATAAGGCTAAGAGGTAAATCCTAAGGCTACAACTAAACTAACACGATTCGGAGACATCCGAATTTCGTAATGAAAACAGGCATTCGAATACTTTTATAAACCGGTTGAAAAGGCTACCTCGGCAAAATAACTGCGCACTAAATAAAATTGTGCTAAGGCACAACAAAGCAAAGAGTTTCGATAATACTAAACTCCGAAATAAACGGGTGCAGACTTTCTTTGTGCTAAGGCATGATAAATGATTATACGATTAAACTTTTTAAGCCGAAAAAGGAAAAAAAAACCACTCTTTTGAGGCCATATCGGCCCAATTCAAGAGCCTAAGGGCCACTATATTTTTGAGTTCGAGAATCCACCCTCACTCAACTAAAAACCTAAGGGTTTTTCTACTTCGAGTTCGAGCAAGTACTCACTCGATTATATAGACTGTATTAGTCTGATTTTGATCAAGGTGCCTGAGTTTCAGATTCACAAACAAAATTTTCACTAGGCAAAGTCGAGACAAGAAAAGAAATATTTTATATATACATGAAAATATTTACATGGATCAGTCAGGATCTTACACAAAAAAAATTTAAAAAAGAGGGGGAATAATCCTAAGTGCCTAGTTTCCTTCGGGAGCTGCATCTTCATCATCAGAATCCCCTCCACTCTCGGATCCACTCGCGCTCCTGGAGTCATCATCATCGGAAGAGAGCAACACTTCGGCTTCGGCTTCGAGTTCTTTCGCGTTCTCGATATCGATAGCAAGGTCGAAGCCAAGAGCATGAATCTCCTTGAGAGTCTATGTTCGATACTGATACTTGGCATGCTCAATGGCCCAGTATGATCGAGTTTGGGCGGTGTCAACCACTTCCTTTGCTTGAACTTGAGCAGCTTCAGCATCAGCCCGGTAGACGGCCACGATCGCATCCGCTTCAGCCTTTACCTTTTCTGCCTCAGACGTGGCCTTTGCAAGTTCGCCGGCCAACCAAGCCTCGAGCTCCTCAATTTTCTTGGCTCGGGCCGAGATTTCTTCCTTCATGCTTTGGAGCTGACGTTCGGTCGATTATTGTTGGGCTCGGGCAGTATCTTTCTCTGAGGCAAGGCGATCCATGTTTTGCTTCCACCCCAAAGTCTCCGCCTTCATCATCTTGGCCTCCTCGTGAAGTTACTCGATCTTTTCGGCCTTCTGCTGAACCTGCAGGATCAAAATGTTAGTCGCCGTTCCCGAAGTGATATGTCGAGCTTTTAAAATTTTACATTACCTGCTCAATCAGGTTGGTCTGCTTTTTATGAGTTGTTGCCAATTCAGCTCGGAGGTCCTTGTTCTCCTCTTCTTTTTGCCCACTGAGAAGTTTATGGGCATCTCTCTCCTCCGTGAGCTTTATGAGATCGGCCTCGCACCGACTCAGCTATGACTAGGATTTAGAAAACGCTTCCTGATGAAGTGTCAAAGCCTACGAAGAAAGAAAGGAAGTCAGGCAAGAAAAAAATAAATGCAGGCGTAATATTGACGAAGGGAACTGAGGCTTACCTGGCTCAGAAGTCGTTGAGCCTCATCAAAGAGACTCAATGCGTCGCCCAGGTCAGTAACATATTCGACCCCTGTGAAGCAACCACGGAATAGGTCCTCCCCTTCGTGGGTCGTTACCACATCGGGAATCTCCATAGCCTGGGCCTCCTAAATTTGCCCCTCGGAAAATGTGGGGAGGGGCGACGAATCACCAATATCTATTGCCCCAAGCAAGACACTTGGGGCGTTCTCTCCGTTTCGAAAAGTCTCGGGACCGGACCCTTTAGGCACATCCGCCGATTGTTCATCACGGCGAGAGGCATCTTCAGCCTCCGAAGACTCGGGGACTCTGCTCGGGTCATCTTTCGAGATCTCCTCGGTTCGAGGCTGAACCTCCTCGTTTATCATCGGTTCAGCGGCCTTTGGGGCCTCGGCACTTGATAAGAGAAAAATATCATGCATAAGTTGAGCTGGAATCTAATTTTTAGTACTAATATTTTTCTCTTTCTTTGCAGGAAACAATTAAACTAATAAGAAAAAGGAACAATGAGAAGAAAAAGTTCACTTTCCAAATTTGCAAAGAAGAACTATAATGCTGAAAAATTAAAAGTAAAGTGGTGTATGCAACTTTACAAATGATGAAAGTAGTTGTGCACATGAAAAAGTCCAAGCAAATGGTCCACCTGCCGATTTGGAGGATTACATTTCAGCAAACTTTACAACTACAAGCACTTGCAAGTTGCCAACTTGGGAAAATATATGTGAGAAATCAATGTACATAATATACTTTTCCATCTATAAATAGTGCTACATTGAGCTTCTCATGAAGACAGAGAATTGAGAGGAGAGTTTCTTCTTTTCCTTGTTTTTTTTCATTACTTTCTTTTCTTCTTTTAGCTATTACAGTGTCTTCATTTCTAGTTACGAACAAAATAATAATGTTGGAAATTACTCTAGCACCTGTTTTTAATTAAATAGGGAAAATTATTCTCTTGAATATTTCTTTCTATTTTCTTATTTAATGGGCAAGAATATTTCCGTTGTCAGTACTAACTTCATTATGGAGTAACTTTTTTTGTGTTGGGAGAGTGATGGATCTTAATATTTCTATATAATAGTAGATATTATCCCTCAATTTCACATGTTTGAATTTTATCTACTTTATAGTTAGGTGTTATTTAATTTATTAACATCTATCTATTTCGTACTACATATTAAGTTCTTACTAATTCTGTAATCGAAAGAGCGGAAGAGTAATATAGTTAATTTTGGTATTGATAGATGTTAACTTTTATTTAGTGACATCTAACTCTTATATGTTAAAATTGATTCTACACTTATTTGTAATCGAAAGAGGCGAATATTGTAGTAATTAGTTATAACAAGTAGGGTTACCGAAAGGGACTTACTAAAAAGAGCAAGTTTTATTTTAAACATATATTGCTGGCTCTTTAATATTACTATTTTGACGATTAATTTGTATAACCGAGAGGATTGCAATTAATTGTTCAACTTAAGTAATGATATATAAATGTAATCGTGAGAGGCATTTATACATTTGTGAGAAATAGAAATTGAAGGATAATTTTATCTATTATATAATAGAAATATTAAGTGAAGTTATGATCCCAACACCTTTTTATTATATTTGTGAAAAAAATATTTTCTATTGCTCTATTCATGCATTTTTAGTTATTTAATTCACAACTCAACTCTTCTTAGTTTTCTCCAATAGTAACTAAAACAAGAAACGTCTATAGAATAGATAAACCAATCTCTGTGGGTTCGACATCTTTCTATACTATAATTTGACAGAGTACAAGTATAAATTTTATACACGCCAGACACTTGTCAGCACTCCTCTTTCGAGCCACTAGCTCGAAGTCAGCATCTTCATCTTCCTCATCTTCCTCCCTTAGCCGCTGAGCTACGTCGGCAGGCAAGGCGGTGGTGTCTTTCTTCGATCTGCGAGCCTTTCTCTTCTTGGGCTTCAGAGTATCGGAGGGCGAAACCCTTTTTCTTTTCTTTTCTTTCGACGGTTTTGGGACCGGGGGAGAAACCTCCTCCTCTCCGGATGGGGGCCTCATGACAGCATCTTTCCCGAGGCCTGCATGAAAGGAAGTCAAGTGAGTATAAGAGGGAAACATTCTAAGGCCATCAGATACGAAAAGAAAAAGGTTTACCGTGATTTTTGGCCTCCCATCGGCCCTTTGCTAAATCACGCCATTAGCGCTCAGCGTACGAGGAAGTTGAAGATAGGGTCTGTACCCAGCTCTCGAGGTTCGGAATCGCACCAGGCATCCAAGCGACCGCTACACCATGGAAAATAATGTCGATAAGGAGGAATAAAGGAAATGAAACAATGAATAAAAGCCAAAGGAAGAATTGAGCTTACGCTTCATATTCCACTTCTCGAGAAATGGCATCTTCTCGGGCGGAATTAGGTCGGAAGTCTTCACTCGGACGAATCGACCCATCCACCCTCGATTTTTCTCCTCGTCTATGCTCGAGAACAACACCTTGGTAGCCCGACGCTGAAGCTTTATCAGACCACCTCGAAAAAGATGGGGTCTGTACAGTCTGATGCGGTGGTCGGGGGTGAAAGGCGTCCCTTCCTTTTTGCTCGCAAAAAACTGGAACAGAAGGACAATCCGCCAGAAGGAAAGGTGGATCTGACCTAGTGTTATTTGGTGGCGGAGGAAGTCGAGGATGACGGGGTCGATAGGGCCCAGCTTGAAAGGGTAAGTGTAAACACTTAGAAACCCATTCACGTGGGTAGTAATATCTTCCTCAAGGGTCGGGATCACCACCTCTTTCTTATCCCAATTGTAGTCTTTCTTGGCCTGCTCAAGGTCACTCTCGGTTATTGAGCACATGTATCTCGACATTGGCTCACACCGGCCAGGGACAGAGGAAGTTTTCTTGACTTTAAAGTCGGAAGTAAGATCACACCCCCTCGGGAACGCACTCCTCAGGGCGCGGATCCACCGGCGTTTTATCGCCGGCCGGCCGCGATGAAGAAGCTTTTTCCTTTTGAGGAACGGTTTTAGATGTTTTTGCCATCTCTGTAAGTTGAAAGAAGGAAGAAGAGAATGAATTTTGGTGTTTTGAGGAAGGGTTGGTAACGAAGCCTAGGAGACTATGCAGAGCGGGAGAGCTTAAAAGATGTGAAAAGATGTGAAAAGCTGTGAAGTTTTGCAGATAGACTTGAAGAACTCAAAGGGATTTTGAAGATTGGAACAAGAAAAATTCAAAGTAAAGTTTGAGGAAGTGAGAAGAAGACCTATTTAAGGATTCACGGCGACGGTTCAAAGGCACTGGTGGCTGACCGCCAACTGACATTCATTAATGATTTTGGGAACTGAACCAACGGGACGTTTCGGTCGCTTCTGTGGCTTACGTCACGAGGATGACGTCAAGATAGATCGAGGTACAAAATCGAAGGCTCAATTCGTTTCTTCTCATTACATTCTAAGAAACGAGGGGACTATCTGTATACGGTTAAAACCAGGCCTACCCGACTGTGCTATTTGATCGAGACAAGGGAACTGCATCGAGGGTTAGCCTCGTAATGAATCAGACCAGAGTACGAAGACGAGGTATCGAGTCCAAGGAGCGAGGTGCCTGTCGAGGTCGAGGCCAGCAGCGACTGAGACCAAATATGACAGACTTCGAGCAAAGCGCAATAACAAAAAGGCGAGATATCCGTGACTGGCCGAAGATCATGGCGCAATTCTTGGAGCAGATCAAATCAAGGGCGGTTATCTAGTTAATCATGGGATTTACTTCCATAGTTAAAATTGTACCTTAAATAGGATTCCTCTACTATATAAAGGGGGTCTTAATCATCTTGTACACCATATATATTCAGGCATATCAAAGCAATACAATATTCTCTCTTTACTTTACACTCTCTTGTTTAGCAGCTTATTCTATTTTAACTGTTCTTGCACAACTAGCTCGAGGGTATTCAAGTTCGAGGGATCTGTTCAAACACTGGTTCGCCTTATATTATTGTTAATTTCTATTATTACTATCTGCGTTAATCGATTGGTATTAGGTGAAGCCACGTATCCTTAAAACCACATTATAAGTTTAATTGTTATCCAATTTTTAGAGTAAACAAATATAAGTATTCATGTAAAATTAATGCGAGTGAGATTTTTACTTAGTCAGTGAGGTATTTTTACCTTCAATCGCTAGGGTAAAGAGTTTCGAGTCATATTGAAGTGCGGAGAATCACTTTTAATCCCCTAGGTGTGAGAAAAATAAAAGAGAAAAAAAGTATTCATCTAAAATCAAGAGCTTATATTTTAGTTTCATATAACCACCAAAGGATGTGGTGCAGCCGATGGAGCTGATCTTCCCTTAATCAAGGTTCGAGTCCTGGGTATAGAAAAATCCTTGGTAGGGAGTGTTTCCCTCCGAATGCGTCCCTACACGGCGCGAACCCGGATATAATAAGACTCAAATACGGATACCGAACACCAAGTAGAAAACCAAAAAAAAGTTTCATATAATATAGGACACAAACAACCCAATTATATTTAGAATTATCTTTTGCTTTTGTCGAAACCGTATGGTATAGTTCGACAAATTCTCCGATCGAATTATTTGTCTCCACTCGTTATCAATGGATCCAAACTACTTCCAGTCAAACTATATCGAAAAGTTAGTGCAGAACTAGCAAAAATATAAATATAACTTAGAGGGTTTCGTTAGTATTTTCAGTCTCAATACGATCTTGATTGATCAACAAAGGAATCAAATGAGCGAGTTTTTGTCCATACTAAAGTTTGACTTCATTCGTCGTTTCATGGCCGCGCAAAATGGTTTGATTTTGGTGAGTCACCATCGGAGGCGGATCTATGCTTGTAGAATAGGGGTCACCGGATCCTATTAGCTTCGGCAAAAATTCTCAATGTATAAGTGTATTAAGTTGAAAGCGATTTTGTATTTTGCTTAGAACCCTTGAGATCAAAAGTCTAATGAGGACACTGATTGAGCGGTTTACTTATGTGCCATCGCTACCTTTAAATTCTGGGTTCGCGTGTGATCACCATTTGAAAGACGTTGCTCCTACGCAAAAGACTTTGATTATCACCGAGCCATAGACTTGATTATGACAATACATATACTTTACTGTTCCATTAAAACAAGAGGAAGAAAAAACACAAGTACTACCAAGTAAACCTCATTTTATTCTCAGAGAAAACAAAATGTCAATTTTGTTTACACCACACAACGACCCCAAAGTCATATGAATAGGCAAGCAAATTGGTTCAGTTGCACCAAATGCTCATATTAGTTAAGTGGATGTCATTATTTCAATTTTGTGGAATTCGAATCCAATTCTACCTTATGTGGAGAAATTCAATCCATTAAATCCACCGATTTTATGACTTTTCTATTTTATATTCTACCAAATCTGATTGCCTTTTTGCCAATTCTATAGGGTCGATTTAGAAAAGGTATCAATCGATACTATCTTAATTCGTAGTACAATAGACCATAATATTTTTCTTTTATTTTATGGCTTACCTCATATCAGATTAAGTAATACATTAACCACCGTTAAAAAAGGGAAAATGAAAAGAAAAAGAAAAAGAAAAAGAAAAAAGAAAAAGAAAAAGAGAGGGATAAAAAGAAAAAAGAAAAAGAAAAAAAGGGATGGAACTTTGGATTCTTGTAATCTCAATTTCTCAGGTACATAATCAGTAAATCTCATTCACGGGAATTTTGTTACAAGAAATTTAATGCCAACAATATTACATTTATTGTACCTAGTCCTTGCTTTTTTCCTTTTTGGTGCTAAGAATTAGTCTCACGTCTTTGACTAGGCTCAATGCACAAAAAAGCAAATACTTACCACCAAAAAGAAGAGTAGAGCTAACGTTCCAAAAAAGCAAACATCCAAACACGACTTTCTCGCCGTATGAGATGTGGTAGAATAAGTGATGAGGTCATCAATTTTAATTTAAAATTAAAGAACTTTTAGTAAGAAGTAATTTACTTCCTTAATAGATCTATTTGGTACGATTTGAATTAATTGAGTTATTTCCTTAGTAGAACTATTCGCCGCAATCTAAATTAATTAAATTATTTCTTTAATAAATTTATCCAATGCAATCTGAACTAATCGAGCCACTAATTTCAAATACAAAATACTTAAGATTACAAAAAAAAAAAAAAAAAACTTTCTCCATTGTTAACGAAATTTGACCCTTACCACTCACCTAAGAAACGTGTCAAATGTTAAGTGAAAACAAACAAACAAAAAAAAGCCCCACCAAAACCATACAAAATCTTTAACCGACAAAAAACATTATGAAATATCTATGTCCCATTTGTCATTTCTCCATACAAAACAAATTAATTTCATCTCTTTATTTGTACTTTGATCATTCATAAATTCATGTCCGTATCTTTCACTCTCATGACTTCTCTCATTTCTCTATTTCTCCTCAATCTTCGCCAACATGTTAGGTCTCCAAAAAAATAGTAAAAACAAGACATGTTTTTAGCAGATGCTTAGGATTTTTCTCCTCAAATTTCGTTCTCCTTTAGTGGTCTCTCCACTTTCTCCTATGAATTCAAGATTACTATACTACTAGTCTACTACTATTAGCTTGTGTTCCTTTTTTCCTTTACTTGTAGTTGGAAAAGTCATGAGTACCAATAAACATTTTATGCTCAAAAGCCACTTTAATAAAATGTTTTTGAGTGAATTTATATGTAAAATGACTTGGTGTCTCAGTTCCGTCTGGGGCTTCTTTTGTAGCTTTATGTTCAAGATTTTCTTTCTCTTGGAGAAATACATAGACAGGTATGATTAGTAAGTTTTTTTTTCTTCCATCAAATTATTTAATTTAGATTTCATTTGCTTTAAAGTTTTTCTTTAGCCGAGAGTCTATCGTAAATACCCTCTCTACCCTTCCAAGGTAGGGGCAAGGCTGCGTATTGTTGTTGTTATATTTGCTTAAAGTTTTTGTCACTTTTGGTTTTGTAGCAGGATGGTGGAGGGTGATTATAAGAAGAATGATTCAGATTTTAGAGCCATTCAATTGGAATGCAAAAGTGACAAAAAATTAGAATTTAATGAAACAGAGAGCTCTGTTTTTGTTCAGAGTAAGTTTGAATATATATATGGACAAGATGCTTTTGGATTTATAGAAAAGCCAGAAGTTAAAAGCTTTACTATTCAAGAAATGTTTGTGAATTCAAATGAAGGAGAAGAAGAAGTTTTAATGGCTGAAGAGTTGAAGTTGGATCAAATTAGAAAAGAAGAAAAGATTGGTTCTTGTTTTGATGATTCACCAAATTCTAAGGAAAAACCGTTTTATTTTTCTTTTTTCAAGAATGGAATTGATGAAAAAGCAAAAGCTGAGGTTTTTGATGAAAAAGAAGCTAATGATCAAGAATTAGCAGAAGAGCATGTTGAAAGTAATTGTTGTGAAGAGAATTTGAAGCAAAATGATGAAGGTTTTAGTGATAAGGAATCAGAGAATTTGGAAGATATATGTTATGAAATTCAATTGTTTTCAGATAATCAATCTTTCGTTCGAAATTCGATTCAATGGTCTGATACTATTGGAGCTGAGGATTTCATTATAAGTGAAAAGTCATCATCTGATGTACATGTTAATGGATTCTTGAATTCTGATCATTTTATGGAAAATGATGAAATGGGGTTTATAGAATTGGAAACCTCTTTACATAATTTTAGTGCAATGGATACAAATGAGTTTGTTTCTAAAAAAGTTGACAGAGTTGAAGAAACTGATGTGAATTCTGAGGAAGTGAAGTTAATGGATGATTTTCAAGAATTTCAAGATCATAATTCGAGTCGAAAATCATGGGATACAGACTCAGATTCAGATGAAGATGAATGTGATATCTTATTACAACATCAGAATTTAGTCAGGCAAATGAAAATGGAAATGAAAAATTCAAGAATCACAGGACTTCCTACTATATCAGAAGATTGTGAATCTCCTAAAGTAGTAGAAGATTTGAAGCCACTGAAAATTGATGAAAAGATTGAGTATAAAGATTGTATTGAAGAAATTCACAAGTTTTACAAAAGCTATGCTGAAAAAATGAGGAAATTGGATATCTTGAATTACCAGACCTTGAATGCTATCAGTAAGTTTCAAACTTTTACCTCTTTTTGCTGTTTGGTAAAAACAAAATTAACTTCCATCTTTAATGTTTACTCTCTTAGTTCGCTTTTATTTGTCCATTATACTAAAAATATTTTTCCTTTTACTTGATATGATTTCTGATGTACCCTTATCATTAACTAGTCATTCCTCAAATCATTTTTCAAGATTTTTTGAAATGTTATCATTATTATGGGTAAAATTAAAAAATATATACTTTATTTATTTTTTCCTAAATGGAATGCAAAGTCAAAGTGGACCACTAAAAGTGAACAGGGGAGTAAATCTTTGTTTGGTGTAGAACAATGAGGTGTTTCATGTTTGTTTCCTGTCCCTTTCAGTATTAAATACTAGATTAAGCCAGCATTTATTTGAATCCTGTAATTCTATAGTAATGTCATTTTCAGTACTTTCTAGAATTAAATTCATCAATCAACATGCTAAAACCACCAAATTTATGCTTTGAAGCTTGAACTTGTTCCATTTTGTCACTCACCCACCTAAGTTTGACTCTAAAAATTAGCTCGTGAGATGAAGAGTCGCCAGACGCTTATAAGCTGTTTAGGTCTCTCTCCTCTCCTATGTGAGAGGGCTTCACACCCTCAACCGACACTGACTTGGGGCGTGACGAGCTCGCTTTGATATCACTTGTCACGAATCTGCTTATGAGGTAAAGGGTTGCGGACCGACCTCTATTGTCCTATGTGAAATAGTATCAAATTGTGCTTATTGTCCTGTCTGATAATTTTCAAGATTTTTGACCATTAGATTTTCGAAAAGACTAGTGTGACATAATCTCCACTTCTGAAAGTACCCACTATCAATGCTTAATGGGACACTCTTTTGCTGTCCTTTTCAATTATGTCATGCAATTATTAAAATTTTAATGTTATAATCAGTGTCTTTTAATGCCCTTCAACCGACTTTTAGGTCCTTCCACTTAGTTATAATTTCTTGGTCTAATCAAATTTCTATTTTAGGGAGAATTGGACAACCCCACAACCAATTTAGAGTAGTCATCTTGGACTTGTATTGTAGAAAAAAAATAAGACAATTTTTTTTTTTGTCAAAACACTTGTTGAATTAAAAGATGAAATAATTAAAAAAGAATTCGTTGACCTAGAATTAGCAGAGGACCTTTGGAGCAACGGTAAAGCTGTCTCCATATGACGTACAGCTCACGGGTTCTGAGTTCTGGAATTAGTCGTTGATGGTTGCTTTCTACCTACATCAGTGTGACCCTTTCTTGGACCTGCATGAATGCGAGATGTTTTGTGCACCAGGCTGACTTTCATTAACCTCGAATTAGCTTCTTGAAATGTTCTTTTGAGTCCTGGACTGGTGTATTCTGATGTTTTACTCTTTCATATAGGTTTCCTTCAGCTTAAGGATTCAGAAGTATTTATGTCAAGCAAAAAGTCATCAATTTCAATAACCAAAGCCTTCACTTTGCCTAGCTTCTTGGCAAACAAACAAAGGAAAATCTTTGCTGATCCTGCACAAAAATCCATTAGTGAAATGAATAGAGACTTGGAAATAGTGTATGTTGGACAAGTTTGCCTTTCTTGGGAAATTCTTTGTTGGCAATATGGAAAAACAAAGGAATTGCTAGAACATGATCCTCAAGAGTATCACACATATAACCAAGTAGCTGGAGAATATCAGCAATTTCAAGTACTTTTGCAAAGATTTGTAGAGGACGAGCCATTTCAAGGACCTCGAGTCCAAAATTATGTCAGGAAGAGGTGCATGCTCCGTAGCTTTCTTCAAGTCCCGAGCATTAGAGGTACACTTTTTTTCACTGAATCGTTACTAAAATAGCTTGATTTATAAGTAACGAGGGGTGTACTTTGACCGTCTAGCAGATGATCGTTCAAAGGAAAAGCAGGGCGGACATGAAGGGGAAAAAGACGTCATCTCCATAGTGAAGTTGGCGGAAATTATTAAGGAAACAATGCACGTTTTCTGGGAGTTTCTTCGTGCTGATAAACGTGAAACCAATTTGGGCTTAAAGGGTGTTCAAGGAACTCAAATGGACACTGCAGAAACCGAGCTTTTTATGAATATCAGATCAGATCTTCAAAAGGTTTGTTTGTCATCTTTATTCATAGATGTCTTTCTTATAATTTCTAAACTCTATCGCACATAACTTGATTCTCTATGCAGAAGGAGAGGAAGCTTAAAGATGTTCAAAGAAGTGGCAATTGCATAGTGAAGAAGTTCCAAAAACAGCAAGAAGGTCGATTAAGCCATCCGTTATTCACGTCGCTTGTGGAACTAAGACTGGTATCAAGAGTACTAAGTTTACCAAGAGTAAGGAGAGATCACTTAGTCTGGTGCCAGAAGAAACTAAGTAATATCAATGTTGTTGGCAGGAAAGTTAGTATGGAGCCATGTTTTTCCCTTTTTCCATGCTAGGAAATATGAATATGTTTAGTTTTCATATGTAAATGAAAGTCTTCTAGGTTATATTAGTACCCAAAAAAAACCTTAAAAATACCCTTGCTTCCCCTTTAAAAAGAAGTAGCTAGAGGAGGAGATAATTTGGCCTGATTTTGTAAGGTCAAATTCAGAATAAGGATCAATGGTTTCTCATAACTTTTGAATATTAGAATAGTAGCGCATAATGGCAGTACTCCTTTCCATTTCTTCTTCTATGATTTTATCTACTAGAAATGTTTATCTGTAAATCCGGTTGGGCGAGAGACTAGGCCAGCTTACAGCTTACTGCTTACTGCTATGCCATGGGTTTGAGCTTTAGGCTCCATAGACGGAACTCTGTTTAGGTATTCGGGACGGGAGAACTACTCAACACCTAAGGTGGGGTTCAATGCTTAACAAAAACGGCCAAAAGAGAAAAAGAAATATACGGTAAATATTTCGCATAGAGTACACTGCAAGATCATGCATTGAATCAACTAATTGAAATCTCACAAAATAAATAACAAACAAATTACTGTACTGTTAAACATTTTATGTACTCCATATGAACTGGTGTCATTCCTACATCTGATTGTGATCGGAAGAGCACAAAAGGGTGTTTGTATGTCAAAAATAATTTGATACTTCCATCTTTTAAGCTGAAACTCCCTTGATCAACGCCAGCGCCCTGGAACAAATCCAACTACTGTATAGCTCAGTGGTGGAGTCAGGAACTTATATAAGAGAATTAAAATTATTATACTAAAATATCATAGTTAGAATTTGAACTTGTGAGCTAAAGTAACTTTAGACAATTTAATAGAGCCGCCTTCCCTCTTACTGGCTTTACCCTTGGCAGCTGACAGGCGATTACTAGTGATTTCGGCTTAATGCAGACAAGTTGCGACCTGCTATCTGAACTAATAGCGTGGCGCAGAGGCTAACTAGCTACTTCGGGGGGACAGGTTGCATTTGCCTCAATCATTTGTGCCTGTCTTGCCTAAAGGAAAATGCCTTTTTAAAACATTGTTCAAGACAACAAGTACTATCTATATCCTTATAGAATATCGAAATATAACCACTACCTAAGAACTTTTGATTCAAGAACTAGTGACATAATAAAAAATGAGAAAAGATTACAAGAACTCCAAGATATACTAGCAAATTTGATGTATTGATTCATAGATAATCAATATCTTGTCCTATATTTGACAAAAAAGATCAAGTGCAGAAAGAGCATGGCAGCTAGAATAAAGTAGAACTCTTACAAGTTTTCAGCTACATGTGTTTACAACAAATTTTCGTGATTCAAAAATAAATTGCAACCACAATATAAATATGAAAGAAACGTAATTTTATTGATAAAATGATGCGGGTACAGTTCTGTTTGTTCCCTTGATTCTTTCTCCGAATTTTTATCCGTAATTCGAGAGCTGGAGCAGCGTGTTTCTCGAACGTAGGATGATGAAGACTTCCTTGGATTTATTTGATATCCATGAAGTATGTTGTGGATCTTCTTGAAGTATTTGATTATGAAGAATTATCCGGCCACCTCTTGATCTCTTTGTGAATATCTCATGAGTTTATGGGATTTCTGAGATGATCTTCATTTTTGAGATATTTTTTAAGGATTATGTAACCCTTTTATAAGAGTGACCTAGGGTTTTGGTAGAGTAGCCTCTAAGCAAAACTGACAGACTCCTAGAATATCAAGAGGTCTTGTAGTATCTTGAATTTAGGATTTAACTCGATCCATTAAGATTTCGATGTGTACAACATGATTGTGAAGTTTTAAGGTTACAACGTCCCCAGTCAGATATCAATAGGGGATCAACAAGGCTTTCTACATAGATTTCTGTATTAAACCGTTCTTCAAATCCAATGACCTCCGATTGTCTGGTGGAACCATCTTCTGTATTGTATATCATAATAATTGGGGGAAGCAAAAGTAAAATTTCACCCTTATTTGAATTGCAGAGAATGAGTAAGTTGGTAAAATGACTTTCGGAAGATCTTGAGGATATACTCAATGGTGTGAACATCTTTGTCCAAGATGAGTGAACTCCACAATCCTTCATAATCCATATATCAGAAGTATTTCCTTGACGATTAGTACAAAACATAGAAAGATCTTCCCAGTATTAAATGACAATTGTCTTTTCCGTAATTGGGAAAATCCAACTTTCCCCATGTCTCATTTGTTAAATCAAGAGAAATGATGTTGCAGACTTTCTTCCTAGCAACACGAGCAAATGAAACCGAATATGTAGATTCCCCATCTTTTTAGTTATCAATATGAGATTTTGTTTGCACATCCAACAATCTCCCAGAACTAAGTTCCACGTGGCCCACTGCCACGATTCACGGGTCTCCCCCTCAAACTAAGTTCCATGTGTCCATTGCCACGATCCATTGGTCAATTTTCGAGATTCACTGTGTGCCACCCAGATTGTTAGAGTATTATGGCACCCGAAGCCCGCAACTAGCTTCTTCTTGTGTGTACACTACCCCGGACCATCACTTTGCCATCTTCATACTTGTCCCGCCGAACCTGGACTCTGATACCAATTGTTGGGCTCAACCAACCCAAAAATACTCTTAACACGGTGTAATATTATCCGCTTTAGGCCAAGCCCGTACGGTTTTCCCCAAAAGGTCTCACACCATTGAGAGATCCCTATACCGTATATGTAGGCTCCCAACCTTTTCAATTACCAATGTTGGATATTATTCGCACACCCGACAAAAAACATATCTGCAAACACCCTGTTGTGAATGGGGAAGACCAAAATGATGCATTTGGCTTGGGAATGGTTTACGCCGGGGTCAAGTGGTTAAACAGCCCAACACAACATTACTGGACTACCTTTGGGACCCGGGTTGAGGTACACGTGTCGAAGAGTTACTGGGCAAGAAGAAATGTAGTTGTTATAATTATCAGTTTGTGCGAGGAGGAGGGCATGCCAATTATGTTGAGGCTTCGGCTGAGTCTGTTCCTCTCACCTCTATCTTCCTAATGTCTGAAGCTTCTCATCCCCTTCTGGTTATTCTTTCCTTGTTCCTTTAATTCCTAGTTAATTGTTGTTCTTCAATCCATTAGTATTTCCTTTTACAGTGTAATTTCTTTAAGCGATTGTGAAATATAAGTCTCTATTTCTATTGTGAATTGGTTTGTTATATTGGTGCTTTCATCCATCGAACTCCAATGGAGGTACTAGATCGATTCAGCGGCAGCGGCAACCCAGAGAGTTGGCTTTTTCGTGCCGAGCGATACTTCAATTACCTTGGTTTCGCCGAGAAGGACTGGTTACCTCTTCCTTCTTTTTACCTCGATGGTGAAGCTCTTAATTGGTTCAATTGGTTGTTTCGAAACAAGCAATTTCTCGATTGGAAACATTTCAAGGCAATATTTGCCCAGCATTTTCGACAACAGATCAATACAGATCCCATGGTGCGTCTAGATAGTTCTTCAATGGTTCATTTTAACTGCGTTAATTATGTCCCTAAAATTTCACAATTAGCTCCGGTGTCTTCTGTTCCTGCTCCGAACCATATTTTGCAGTCATCTGCATTTGACTCTGCCTATGAAACTGGAAACTCAAAAGTGGACCATGTGTTCGATAAATTGCCAGAGCAGTATAAGAATGTAGATTCCTTGGCATTGATTACTGGTAATACTGAGATTGAAACTCCTGAAGACATGGAAACGCCTCAAATTGGTAATGCAGAATCAATAGCGGTAGCAGATTTGTTACAAGAACCTTCTTCCATTACTAAAGATCAGGTGTTAAACGAAATTTCACACACAACGGTGAGCTCCGCCATTCCTGATCTTAATGTTATTGCACATGAGGGAAAACACTCTGCAACTACAATAACGAAGGTGTATGACGATGGCTTCTGTGGAGATGTCAGCTTGCAAACCAAGGTACTTACTGCGGGGTTAGGTGATACAAGAGGATCTACAGCCGAGGAGGAGAAAAATTCACGAGATAATGTAGCTTTATTTACCAAATCTCCTCAAAAGGATTTATCAGGTTTTCCGGTTCCTTTTGTTAGCCAAGGTATTGTGATGTCAAATGCGAGTGCGAGAATTGCTGGACTCGCATATCCATTTGATGGAACTTTATGGCCTCGCACTATTTCATGTTTGCTTAATTCTCTTTGTAGGGTTAAACAAAGTAGAGTGCTGTTTTACCTTATATTCAATGTACACAAAAGCAATTGGGTTGATACAGGGCAGGAGCGCAATCTTCCTAGATTCTTGTTGTCTAAATGCAGGGAGTGTGCTGGGGAGGACATACTACAGGAAGTGATCAAGGCATTTGCTGAAGGTTACTCCAAGCAGTATGTTGTCTTTGGTCCTGGTCCTTATCTTGATTATGTCCCACCCTATGCAATGGAATTTACATTTGAAGATGGAAAATATGTGGAAGGAGTTGCTGTGACAATACGAATTGAACTTCCAAGTGAGAAGTTTCCTACTCAAGTGCTCTCTGTGCAAGTTGGTATCACTTTGGACGATTGCAATAGACTTGAGACTTATGGTAGCTGTCACATGGGGACATGCACATATTTTCATTTGGAGCCTGATGCCATACTGTGGATTGTTCCATTTTGTATTTCTTTGGACAATTGGCTTGACACTGGGCAAGATAATTTAGGTTGTGTCTCTATTGCTAATGAACCTTTATATACTACATCAGATGCAAGTGAAATTTTTGAAGGAGTTACTACAAGAAGTGGAGGTTTAATAGCAGAGTTCTATGATTATGGGTGTGTAGGTGGAGTTGAACTGGGTATTGAAAGTTGTGTTACTCTCAAAACTTCTTGTGTAGTTTATCAGCTGCTGAGGGAGTCTATAGAGAATTCCTCGATGTGTCCTTTTGGTGGTGTTACTGCTCATATTGCGGAGCAATTCAATACACCAGTGGTACAATCTGCTATATGTGCTTGCATGAGCTACAACATTCTGGCTTTTTCTCTTGGAAGTGTCACTTTGTTGGGTCGGATAACGAGGTCAAGGATGGTTTTTGTAAGGGATTTGCTATACTCTACACCTGTTGTGATGAGTGTAGACAAAGATAGTGGTAACTTTATTGGCAAAAAGATAACAATAACTTCCCATGGGTTATTGGAATATTATGATGTTGCCATAGTTAAGGATCTAATGTTGGTTCTGGACATGTCCTTCATGGCATTACTCGGTGATATGTACAACAATTTTGAGGCTATTGCTCATGCTCTAGCAGTTCGCTATGACTGGCCGAGGAGAAATCTTATAAGTTTGAAGTTCTTGATATTCGATTTTGGTATCAAAGCACGAGAAAAGGATGCTACTGGACTCTTTCACCAAATAATGATAGTTGGGGTGTTTCTCACCAATTCTATACTCGACGTGAAGGTCAATGCTTGCTCATTATTGACTAGCTCCAAGTTAGAGCAGCTTCTATATGGATATTCTATCAATACCCATGTTACATATGACATAGGCACTGGTAACACAATTTGCAGCGTGCCTCTCAAAAGTGGCATTTCAGATTGTGTAGATGAAGTATCTAAGAGAGCCACTGGAATTAGAAATATGACTGCAATAGTCTATGAAGTTTTCTTCTATCTGAAACTTGGAGAATATAGTTGTCTTTTTGGTATACAACTAGTCCTTGATCTACAAATGAGTTGCTCCAAGAGAGTTAGCAATAGCACAGACCGGGTTGTAGTTTTACAGGAGCTCGAAGTTAAAGCACTGATATTGACTCTACAGTATGGTGCTAACTTTAGCAATTCGAGGGACTCAAAGACTCTTGTTAACTACTGGAAATCAATTTGGTTGTTGATATTGGGACAATTGACCAATTCACAAGATCCTTACTTCATGAATCCTCTATTGCAAATACTTCATCATGCTTCCATTTTGAGAAAGCAGTGCATAAGAGTTGACCGTAATTACAAAGTTCTGCTCCTTTACAGTTGGTGGCCTCATCTAGGACTTATTGTCTACACACAACATGATGCTCGCAGGCTTTTTATTTCTGGATTGCCAAAGATCTATGCCAAAGAACATAGAGCTTTACAGTGTAACACTTGTAGTACTTTCCTTGAGTTACATCATAAAGAGTTGTTGCAACATGAGGAAATGGGTAACTTAAGGCTACCTGACAACACCTACCGGTTTGGTCTCACTCTGTGGCTTGATGTTCATAACTCTTTTTCATTTCTTGAGTCGAACCTTGAGGACAAGGTTCTCGTTGAGGACGGGAGTATTGTTGTGAATGGGGGCAGACCAAAATGATGCACTTGGGCTTGGGAATGGTTTACGCCGGGGTCAAGTGGTTAAACAGCCCAACACAACATTACTGGACTACCTTTGGGACCCGGGTTGAGGTACACGTGTCGAAGAGTTACTGGGCAAGAAGAAATATAGTTGTTATAATTATCAGTTTGTGCGAGGAGGAGGGCATGCCAATTATGTTGAGGCTTCGGTTGAGTCTGTTCCTCTCACCTCTATCTTCCTAATGTCTGAAGCTTCTCATCCCCTTCTGGTTATCCTTTCCTTGCTCCTTTAATTCCTAGTTAATTGTTGTTCTTCAATCCATTAGTATTTCCTTTTACAGTGTAATTTCTTTAAGTGATTGTGAAATATAAGTCTTTATTTCTATTGTGAATTGGTTTGTTACACACCCATCTCCGTGAAATCTAACATTGGCAATTTCTTCAGCTTCCTAGTTGTGGGGTTCTATAGAAATTTCTACTCTAAACCAATAATCACACGAATCAACCCATTAGAACCCACAATCCGAGCAATATTTCCGTGGGAGAATACGTGTCAATTACCTCAGTCCTTGTTTCTGTGTGAAATAAGGAAGTTAGATAGCATACCCTGGAATTGTTTAGGCTGTTTGGAACTAGAATGCATTTTTTGTGATTAGCTGTTGCTAATTTCATATGCATCTTCACAAATTCAGGGTTAAAGGTTTGTTAGGATCGAAAAATCGGATAGTGCGAAATTTAGCCAAACTGTTATAATGACAATAATAAATACAATGCAAGTTGATAACAACGACAATTAAAGCATATAAAGAAGACATAAATTTAACGCGGTTCGGTCAAAGTGAACTACATCCACAAGTGGATGGGAGCAAATTCACTATACCAATAAGAGTACAAAATTAGAGTAACTACTCTAAGTAATCCCAAATAACCCGAAAGAATGACCTCACAAGATCACTCCAAATAAAGGGGATTACATAAGTATTTTCCAACACTCAACTCTCTTACAAATAACTCTCAATAAAGGAGGAAAGGAAGAAACAAGAAATGAAGACTCAAGTCTTGTGGGTGTGTTGAAAATGAACTAATGGCCTTTCCTTCTATAGGCAAAAATGCCTTGGACTCCAAGCTGTAAAAGAAAAGATACAACTTGTGCAAACAATATCCACCACACAATGCAATACTTTTGGTCCCAAAGAATATTGCCAACAAAGTCTACTTTGCAAATAAGCTTATGTTTATGTGAGATGGACTCCACTAGTCAAATATTGGTCATATTACAAATCTACACCTTGGCCTAATTTTGACTGATATAATAAATTTGCTCCACCTTCTCCACAAAAGCCCATATGGGCTAAATCATTCTTCATAAATAGCAATCAAGTTCAAGCGGAGCTTGAACTTACCAACTGGAATACGCTTTACGAACATGTCAGCAGGATTGTCTCTAGTATTGATCTTCTGAACAAAGACTTTTCCATCAGCAATGGTTTCCCGGATAAAATGATACTTGATGTTAATATGCTTCGTCCTCTCATGATACATTTGGTCTTTAGTCAAGTGAATGACACTTTGACTATCACAAAAAATAGTAATACCACCTTGGTGTAAACTGAGTTCAGCAAATAGACCCTTCGACCATAAGGCCTCTTTGATAGCCTCGGTCACTTCCATATATTAAATTACATACCGCAAGACAAAAACTTAAGCATGTTTAGTCTGAAGTTTTAGTAAATGAACTAAAAAACTTAAGCAAGTTTAGTCTGAAGTTTTAACAAATGAACTAAAAATTTTAAGCATGTTTAGTCTGAAATTTTAGCAAATGAACTAAATAACTTCAGCATGTTTAAACTCATGAAAAAAATGTAGACTGCAAGATATATAACTTCAGCATGCATTAGCATGAACTTTTAGCTTCAACTTGAAACAACTTCATGCAAGTGTGATTCTGAAGATGAATCTGGATAAGTTTCTAATTTTTTGATAAAGCTGCTGAGAGGAGAGGAGGAGGTCTTTTTTCACGAATGAGGTTGCAAATCACGCGATTAATGCGTGATGCAGGTTTTATATCTTTTGTCAGAGGTGTAATTGTCATATTATTACGGATTTTTTGTCAGCTGGCTACCAAATCAATAATTTTTAAAAATAGGGTACATGTTAAAAGGTGGTACAAATATAGGGTACGACTGCAAATCCCCTGTGTTCCACAATAGGTATGATCGGGTGAAATTCAAAAATAACCAGATTTACAACTGGTCGTTCAAAAATAGCCCAGTTTCAAAAGTAATCGAAATTTAGCCACTTTTCATGTAAAGAAAAATCTGAGCGAAAACACTATTCAAAATCCGAAAAAATACGCCAGTATATTATGCTAGAGTTTCAGCATAAGTTTATTGGGAAAAAACTGAATTTAAATATTGAAGATGACGTGTCATGACACGTGGACCGGTTAAATAGTCAAAGCGTGGTAATCAGTTAGAAGACACGAGCAACAACAGATGCAAGAGAGAAGATACTTAAAGGTACGAGCTATTATTCAAATGAAACGAGACTCGTACTTGTTCGAGTCATTTAAAGCTCGAAGATCAGAAGGAATTGAAGACATGAATCTGATAGCGAAAAAGAGTCCAAATTCAGCATTAAATGCCAAATACGTTAGAGAATTTGTATTTAATAGGAATGATTGAGTAACGTTTCTTTTAATGTCATTTATTGCTCGTAATTGCCTCATTAAGACAAAGGCATTACACTTTCTCTTAGAATTAACTATAAAAGGAGAAAGTCACAACATCTGTAGGAGACGGAAAAATATTACTGGAATAAACTGTGTTCTTTTTGCTTTCTGATTATATTATTCAAAATCTCTTTCTTATATACTTTTCCGATTATCAGTAATCCGAGTTCTTCTAAATTCAAGCTTTGACCTAAAATCTAATTTTTGGTTAAACAATAAGTATACTTGAACTCCAGCATATTAAACTGGAGTTCCAAGATAAGTATGCTGGAACTCCAGCATAATATGATGGAGTTCCAGCATAAGTACACTAGAACTCCAGCATAATATACTGGAGTTCCAGCAAGTATACCGGTCCAGCATAATATACTGGAGTTTGGAGCACCGGTGCTCCAGTCTCCAGTGTATTATACTGGAGCCAGCAAAGTATACTGGTCCAGCATAATATGCTGGAGTTCATACACAGGTGCACCGAACTGCAGTATATTATGCTGGACCGGTCTCTGCTGCAACAAAATAGTGGCTATTTTTTATAGACTTGGTAAACGCTGGCTATTTTTGAATGACCAGTCCGAAAACTGGCTATACCGTGCTATTTTAACGGTATGATCACATATTCACATTCACTATTTTACCATATATGATCCAAACGGTGTTGAGCATTTACTAAAATAAGATTTTACTTATTTGAGTACGCTTATAAGTTGGTGACCATCGTATAAGTATTTTCTTCATTTATTTACACGTGTGATAAACACAAAAATTACTTATAAATAAAAATAAATCAGAAGTTATAAGTTGATTACCCCAAACTTGTAGCTTTTCGACTTATGAACATATTTGATTAGACCAAGTTTTTTTATTCTTGTACATCTGCTACATATTTTTGTAATTCCCGAACACCATTCCCAAAAGAAAACCTCTAACTTCCTCTATCTCTCATCCTTCTCTATGGAATGATATTTTTTAAATTTATATGTTTTGTAATTAAAGTGTTTATCTACACATTTTTATCAAATACATCAGTGTATTGTCAAATTCAGTACTTCTATCCAAACACGCAACTACTTATTTATATAATTAAGTATAAAAAAGTATATCTTAGCACTTTCAGTATTTTAAAGTGCTATTTAACACTCGATATCTATTGTAGTTACTTCCAATCAGCTACAATAACTGGACTATTAAGCAAAATAATCCTAGGATATAAATTTAGTATCGCCTTATCTCAAAATTAAAAATAGTACCGGGATAATTTATACCTGTCAGAAGGTGGAATAGTAGTCCCAGAATAAGTTATCACAAGATAAAGCGATAAATTTAACAACCTCAAGATAACTAATACAACATACCAAAGGCCGGGCGTACGGGAACCGTCGAAGAAGTGCCTCAACGCGCCGCATCCACTACTTTGACTCCTTTTATGCTACGAAGGGACTTAGAAAAACCTACTACCAACCTCTCTGCTTCCTATACTTAGAAAATATGAATAATACTGAGATAACTAATCTCGGTATAACTAATTTTAGCATAACTTGTCTTCAAACCAAACAATCCCTAAATTTATTGGTCTTAACTTAAATTCTATACATGCCTTTGCACGTTGGGATAAACTATGAGTTGGATCTATCAAAGCCCATCTCAATTCAGTCATAATGGTAAAAATAGCACGAGCTAGCCAGTTTTCGGGCTGGTCATTCAAAAATAGCCAGCGTTTGCAAATTCATTGAAAAATAGCCACTATTTTGCTGAAACACGAAAAGTTCCAGCATAATATACTGGAGATCGTTGCACCTGTGTATGAACTTCCAGCATATTATGCTGGAACTCCAACACGTGAAAAGTTCTAGTATAATATACTGGAGCTTGGAGCACCGGTGCTCCAATCTCCAATATATTATGCTGGACCGGTATATTATATTGGAACTCCAGTATATTATACTGGAGTATTTTCCAAATTTTGAACAATCTTTTTGTTCAGATTTATCTTTACATAAAAAGTGGCTAACTTTAGATTACTTTCGAAACTGTGGCTATTTTTGAATGACAACTTGTAAATATAGTTATTTTTGAATTTCTCCGCTTGCTTAAACCCATAACTATTAATGGGCTCATATTGTTGGGCTTATAGGCCCGTCTGATTCAATCAACTAATATCAACCGTAGGATCTAGGGCTGTCCGAGTAATATACACTACATATATTTTCCTTTCGTTTAGCCCTTCTGCTTCAGCCCCCAAAACAAAGAAAGAAGCTACAGAGAGAATAGCAGCGCCGCCGTGAAAAATGGTCCAACGACTAACTTACCGTAAACGGCACAGCTATGCCACCAAATCTAACCAACATAGGGTTGTTAAAACCCCAGGTACGTACCCTGTGTTATACTCTTTTATTCTCTTTTCTATTGCATTTCTTGTTTTTATGATTATATGTATAAGTCTTTTTTGGATACTGAATTAAGTTTTGTGCTTTGTTGGGCGTTGAAAAATGATGTTAAATAGGTGGAAAGCTGATTTACCAGAGTACCAAGAAGAGGGCAAGTGGACCTAAGTGCCCTGTTACTGGAAAAAGAATTCAAGGGGTATGTTTTTTTTCTGCTCTTGAATATGTGTTAACTATGTTTTTTAATGAATGTCATTGCTACATTCTGATTTGTTTTTGTATAAGTACTGATTTTTCTGTTAATGTGTTTGTTTCCAGTGATACACTGAGATTTAGCATAAACCCATAACTTGCCTTAAAAGGCGAAAGCAAACTATTTAATATTTGGATAAAATGGACCTGAATATAGTCGAATGAATTGCTGGTGGGAGGTGGTAGTTATACTGTGGAATTAGTCTGAAGTGCGCGCATGCTGGCCCGGACACCACAGTTATCAAAAAAATATAGAGGATTCATCTAGCCTGACTTATTTGGGATTGAAGTTTAGTCAATCCATTGATCTATCTGTGTGCTAGTTGATTTTTATTTGCTAGAGGATAAATTAAAGCCTCGGGATTTCACATTTCTAGAATGTATGGGAGTGGCAATACCTGATAAGTTTGTTGGAAAACTAGGGATAAGTGTTGGTTATTGTGTGATAGTATTGATATCCCCATGATTTACACGAGTATAAGCTTACATGTTTCAAGTATCAAACCAAAGGAAAAAAATTTGAGTGTTTAATTTTCAGTATCTTTTAGTAAGAAGTGCAATGTTAGTTGATCTGGGGAGTAGTTGAACCATTGGAAGTGTGTTGATGTTTTGCATTTGTAAATTGTCAAACAATAGAGTCATTTTTAGTAATACATGGTTTTATTGTGAGATTATTGTTTCCCTCTCGTGTTTTTTTTCCATAGAATCATTTACTTTCCTTTTCTTTATGTCAACCGGCCTATACAATCATCAACTTTTTGTTCTCGCCTTATAAGAGAAGCCATCAAATTGTTACTGTTTTTTCATTAAACAAGATTTACTAACAATGCACATGACAAGAAAAAGTGAAACGAAGTTTCCCTCTCGTGCTAAATTCTTTCCTTTTATGTGACAGCCTTGTGTTTTCCAAAATAATAACATGTAATTTGCAGTAAGGTTATCTTTAGGACTCTTGAGATTATTTTTCCAAAAAAATATCTAGCCAAGTTGAAAAAGTTCACTAGAATAGTTTGGTCAATCAACACTGTTCAAGCACAAGGAAAAAATCGAAGCTTATTTTAGATTTCACATTATTATATAATGTTTGCCTGGACTGTATTTTCAATTGAGTGTCTGGGTGCTAATTTGAAACCATTTTTTACAATTGAGTGTATAATCTAATGCTGGTTGGGACTGCAAGTCAGCTATTCATTTTTTTGGTATACTTGCTATTTGAGGGGTAGCGTTCTGAAGAACAAAGCTTTGTGATATAACTGTGTTTTAAATCATGAGATATTGTGTAGCAAATAGGTATTTTACCATCTTCCCTTTAATATATAGTGCCTAAATATATCGTGAGTAGATTTTCATGTCACTACAGCATTTCTAATATTGTGAGGATAATTACTTCGTCAACTACCCACATGCTCTCTGGTAGCTGATAGCAATTTGCATTCAGATGCGGTGTCTTTTGATTATGCAGTTGTTTCAGGTGTCATCATTTAAATGACTTGAAACTGTTCCTTTTGCAGATTCCTCACTTGAGGCCTACTGAATACAAGAGGTCAAGATTGTCAAGAAACAGGAGGACTGTGAACCGTGCTTATGGTGGTGTGTTGTCAGGCAGTGCCGTACGTGAAAGGTATATTTGTGGTACACCAGAGAGTATTCTCAAACAAAATTAGTGTTCTTCCAACTTACCTGATAATGTTTGTACAGGATCATAAGAGCCTTTTTGGTGGAAGAACAAAAGATTGTGAAGAAGGTTTTGAAGATCCAGAAAGCCAAGGAAAAGCTAGCTTCCAAGAGCTAAGCTTTCAATGCTTGGCGACGTCACTAGAGGAATGTATTTTGAGTTTTGGGTTTAAGATTCGTATGTTGCTGGTTTTTGCTAAAATGTGATATTGAATATTTTTCTTCAGTTTGTCGAAATATCGCATCTGCTAGGTCTCTGTTTCTGCCTTTCTCTGGGTATTCAAACTTCCTATGGATATTTGATGATATTTCAAGTCAGTATTAGTTCAGTTTTGCATTTTAATTGTTATACAAGATTGCTGGTTAGTCTATTTTGTTTCGTTACTGCAATTTGCAATCAGTATGAATACGTGCTTTACGTTTATTAGTATTCTAAAGTTAGTTTTTCTGATTGCTATTATTGGTATTTCAAACGCTACTGTTAGTCTCGGGTCTTAGTTTCGTTGTCATATCTCTTTTCGTTCTTTGTAAAGAGTAATTACATGGTAAGAGCTGCATGCTGATATGAACGTACACATTGTCCCAGAGGACAAGAATGTTTCAACGCTGTTATTCTGCTTACACTCTGCATTGCTTTTTTCTTGTATATAATGTATCGCTTTGCACTATATTGTTTTATGGATGTAATATTTGGATAGATCATATTGTTTGTGTTGTGTGATAATATTATCTCGTTTGACTGTATTATAAACTGATATATTTACTAAAATCTGCTTAACTGTTGTAAAATTATCGTAAATAACAGATTTATGAGTTTATAAATGGTTACTCACAAGAATAATTCAAGACAATTTTCTTCGTAATTTATAAGCAATTGTGCCTTGTAAATATATTCAAAACTTAAAGAATCATTGGCAAGAAAATGGTGAGAAGTGCCTGTTTAATTCAAAGGAGGATGGGGCTAATTTTTAGGAAGACAATACAGGTAAAGAGAGTAAATCTCACATGTCAAAATCAGTTGTTACATAAAATGAGTCTTTTCATCTGTTAGAAAATTTAAGTAACAATCAAAATAAACAACTGATTTAAATCAACAATACAAAGAGTAACAATGATCTAGACAAGAACAAAGATACAAGCAGCTATGGAATCATCTCACAGAATCAAGCATCCTGATTTAAGTTAAACTTCTTCCTTATAATAGCAACAAGATCATGGTGTGGTGGAAGATACTGTTTCATTATAGGCAAGTTTTTCAGAGCAGTAACAAGTGCAAAAAGGCATGAGTATTTCTCCAGGCTAAGATCTTCTCCTCCTCCAATAGCTTCATTGAATGCTTCAACATTACAAGCACTTGAACCTATTACAATATCAAGAATCCCTGGATTCTCACCATTCAGAAATGGTGTTCTTTTTGGAAAATCCCTTTCAATTCCCTCTTCAAGCACCTTTAGCACCTCATTTGATTCTTCTATTGCCTTGTCTTTTTCACTCCCTTTTGACACTAGAACAGCTGTTGAGCTTGGTCCAATCTATATTGCAAATTCAGGGAAAAGGTTAAGACTATCATAAATTTAATTAAGGTGCAGACTCGATATAGGTAAGTAACATATATATAAGTGTGTTTGGTGCAACGAAAGTCATTTTTATTTTGTGGGAAATAATTTTTGATGATTGGTTGGTGAGTGAAAAATATTTTTCTGAAAAAATATATATGGAATAATAATAATAATAATAATATTAACAAATAAGATAGTGCTTCGATGAAGTTTTTGAGTATTAAAGATTAATAAAGTGTAAATTGGAGAAAATCATATAAAGTAAAAGTCAAGACATTTGTATGAAAAAAGACTTCCGCTCATAAGTGAGAAAGTATTCCCCTTTTAATGGAAAATAGAGGAGCATAGGCTTTTGGTACTAGCGTGAGGGAGGAGGATCCTAGTAGAAACTAGATTTAGGGGCGAAGTAAAACGAATAAATTAGTTTATGTTACGACGATCTATATAGAAGGGCAGTTTTAGGGGTTGAAACAAATAAACTGAACCCATTTTCTAACAAAGAGGATTTAAAAAAAAGAAAAAACCTATGGATCCTAGGAATCGGAAAGAATGGATTCACAAGTTCATTTCGTCTTGAATTTTTCATGGAAAATATTTTCCTACAAAATAACTTTCTTCGTATCGAACACATCCGTAATTTTGTAGGTATTTTACCTTTTGATCATAATAGTTTATCCAGAAACGAACTTTGGCTCTCTCATAAGGCTCCTCTGGCCACAACTTGGGTTCATTTTTCCAGCAATCTTCGATATATTCAAGTATGACAATTGATTCAACAATAGGTTTCCCTTTGTGGACAAGAACAGGCACTTTCTTATGTATTGGATTGTAGTTGAGGAGTTCTTGACTCTTGTTTGTTAGATCTTGCTCTATGTACTCATATTCGATGCCTTTGATTTCAAGGGCAAGTCTAACTCTATTAGAATAGGAGCTGAACCAGGAGCCAAGTAAAACTACTTCAGTTTCTTTCTCCATAACCTTTAATTTGAAAGTGTTTTTTGATTTTTTTTCTATGGTATGATATGAGGTGTTATGTTCATGTTTATATAGAGTTTTCATTTGGTATTTTGGTGAATTAAGGGAAAGATAATACTAAAGTTGGAAGGGATGGAGTTCAAACATTTGATCATAAAGAATCATATTTGCTTTAGAATTATTGGAAACCCTAGTACTAAACAAACATAAATGTCAATGTCAATGTCAATGATGACTTTGTCAAAGTAAGGCTGCTAGCAAAAGTCGGTAAAAATAGCACGGTATAGCCAGTTTTCGGACTGGTCAATTAAAAATAGCCAGCGTTTACCAAGTCAATGAAAAATAGCCACTATTTTGCTGCAATAGAGACCGGTCCAGCATAATATACTGGAGTTCGGTGCACTTGTGTATGAACTCCGGCATATTATGCTGGACCGGTATACTTTGCTGGCTCCAGTATAATATACGGGAGACTGGAGCACCGGTGCTCCAAACTCCAGTATATTATACTGTACCAATATACTTGCTGGAACTCCAGTATATTATGCTGGAGTTCTAGTGTACTTATGCTGAAACTCCATCATATTATGCTGGAGTTCCAGCATACTTATTCTGGAACTCCAGTATAATATGCTGGAGTTCAAGTATACTTATGCTGGAACTCCAGCATAATATACTGGAGTATTTTTCGGGTTTTGAACAGTGTTTTCGCTTAGATTTATCTTTATATAAAAGTGGCTAAATTTCGATTAGTTTTGAAATTGGGCTATTTTTGAACGACCAGTTGTAAATCCGGCTATTATTAAAATGAGGAAACTACACAACCTACCTATGGGGCACAAACTAATTACCCGTTTTTGCCCATTTAAAAATTATTTACAATTTCTACTTATTTGATCCAAATCTATTTCCCGGCTACCCATTCCTCGTTCTCCCTTAAATTTGTTTTACTCAACATACCAAACAGTGCATTTTCCCTTTTAATAAAAGTCCCTAGCTTTCTCTTTGTGAAAAAGTACGAAATCCATTCAATAATCCAATAAGCTACCTTCGCTCATGTTGTGGTGCATATTTACCTTCGCATTTGAAGTACAGAATATTAATACATCAAGCTTCACTTTTGCAAGCTTACTTAGTAGCTATTACAATTTGATAACTAAATAATTTAGTCTTTTTTATTTTAAGTAGCACATACGATTGGGAAAACTACCCTATATACCTACTTAATCAAAAGTAATTACCCGTAATTACCCATTTTAAAAGCAATTATATCAAATACCTATTCTATTACAACTAATTCCCACCCACTCAATTCTCGCTTGCGATGGACATATCTAATTTAAGCAGCAAAAGTGTCAATCCTAAAAAGAAACCAAAGAATAGTTAGCATTTTTCAATAGTGGGCAGTATTGTTAGTATTGTACCTTTTTCTGCTATCTTCACCTTTTTTTATAATTTGTAATTTGTGCTCCATAATTTATTTTATCTTCTAAAAGTAAAACAAAAAATAATATGTACTATATAACTAAAATTTGAATTCATGCGTGTTGAAGTGTTTGCTGTTGAAATTTATTGGGTATTGTTCTTTGATTATGATAATAATGCTAATTTTAGAATATTTTATTGTACAAAAATTCAAATCCACCATTGAAGGAACTTGAAGCTTGAAACTCATAACTTGGTTTGTTTGAGTTTTTAATTGTTTTGATCCGATCCTATATGAGTTTGTTTGGAAAGTTGATTGGAGGTTGTAGCTAAAGTTTTAGTCAATTTGGTGGATATTTTGTAGTAGATTTTAGAAGTTAGGGTTGAAATATAGTTGAACAAGAAAAGAAGACGAATTTGTATTGTATACTCAAATATATACAATAATAACCATTTTGGTATACAATTCATTCAAACTATATACCCTATTAGTATAGCTATATACTATATTGGTATCATATGCTAGTCGAATCATTTTTTGGTTGTATTAGCTGCATTTATTAGTACAATATTTGATTTTCTTTTAATAATAGTAATATAGTACAATATCTTGAAATACTTTATTATATTGATATGTGGTACACTATTTTTTTATTTTTCTCTTATGCATGTGTGTTATGTAATGTAGTATAGTCATTAGTTGTCCGGAAGTTAAACCAGTAACACTATATACCATGTTGGTAGTTATATACCATATTGGTATCATATGGTAGTTTGAACATTTTTTTTGGTTGTTTTGGCTGCATTTTTAAGTGAATTCTATTTTGAAATTATTTATATGAACGTGATTTGCAGTGCTGGATTTTTTTTGTGCTGATGGATATAGATTATGTACTAGTTTTTATAATTATAGGCAATTGTTGGAACGACCCATACAACTATATACCCTGTTCGTATATGAATTGAGCAAGTTGCTTTGTGAATATTTAGCTTGCAATGCGAGCATGTAATTTTCTCATACTTTTATTGTATCCTTTAATGTTTTGGTACAGTAGTATAGTCACAGATAGTTGTAGCAATATTCTAAAGCAATCATATACTCTGTTGGTATACATGTATACCATATTGGTATCATATAGTACTAGAAGTCTTTTGTGCTACTTACATTTTTATTGCGTTTTTCAATATTTTATTATCATTTCTATTCTAACTAGTATATATGGAGATTTAGTGGCCGTAGATTATGTTTTCTTGCTCCATCACTAGTTGGTGTTACTGCTAATGGTAGAGTATGTACTGATATTTGTAGGGAGTCAAATTTGAGTGTGAAATAAGTTATGGTAAAAATAACAATAATACGATTTAGGCAAAAATAAATGAATAAAAGAGAAAAAAGAAAAAAATAGGAAGAATATGAGAAAAAAGAAAAGGAGANGAAAAAAGAAAAGAATCATAGAAATAAAAAAGAATTGGAGAATAAAGAATAAAATTCCCCACAAAAACTACCATGGGTAGGAAATGTAATTAGTTTATGGGTAGAAAACCAAATGGGTAGTCAAGGGTAAATAGTTTTATTTTTATGGGTAACTGTGTCAAACCCCCTTTTAAAATTTACCCCAAAAGTCGTTATATATATATATATATATATATAGATAACACACACACAGTCAGACCTCTCTATAACATCATCCTTATATAACAACATTTCACTATAAAAGCCAAGTTTTTTCGGAATCAAATTTCATGTTCTGTTATTATATATGTTTTCTATAACAACAATTCGCTATAACATCCAAAAATATCTTGAACAAACGAGACTGTTATAGAAAAGTTTGACTATACTAGGAGTACAAGATATACTTTTGCAGGTTAAATGATAAAATAATTTTTATGGTAATTTTAGTTCAATGTATATACATAATTAGGCCCCATTTAGGAGTGAAATTCAATCAAAGCTTACTCGTACTCACTGGCTCAATACATATACCAAACAAATAAATACATGCCACATGTTATCTTTGTTTTACATAAACTTTTTTTTTTACCCATAGCTAAGTAAGAAATATTTTTTTGGGAAAACCAAAAATTAATATAGAATTATTTTAAATTCGTAGGTCAACACATACAAAATCAATTGTAAAGCATACTCCATAAAAATTAATATTAAAATTATTTAAACAACCAGGTCACTTAACTACGTATAGTATGGAATGATAACTTGAAATATGGTGAATAAATTATTACAACATGCTAAAATATAATGATAATGTAGAAATCATTTACACTATTAATATATAAAATTACGATATTACTTCTAAAATAGTATACTTATCAAAGCCGGTAAAAAGTGGTAGAAATGGCGTGGGGTAGCCACTATTTAAGGTGATATTTATTTTTTATCCAGCAATTCTAATGTTGAGCAAAAATAGCTACTACTCTATTAAAATTGATATGAAAGACATTTTTACCCTTTCTTCCATTGCTTTTCTTCCCAAACCCTCGCTTCTCTCTCAAGTTCGATACCCACTCGTTTTTCGTTTTCTTTCCAGGAGATATCCTAGTTTCAATTTCAACATATTTTTCCTCTCAAATTCATTTCTCTATTCTTCCTTTCTACCTTCTTCAACCTCAGTCTCTATCTCTAATCCGTTCTCTTGTTCAATTATATGTATAGTCGAACAATGGAGTTTTCTGCTCACTCTTAGTTACCATATAATCATTTGAGTGACTACTACTTGTAATTTCTCATTTAGCAATAAATTCCCATTTTTTCGATTTAATTTATAATTTCAATTCTGAATAATATCACATTATAGCAGAATGGAAATAACTAGTAGCAACGGCGCCATTTCGACTAGAACTTAAGGACAATAGGTCCTGAAGTCCTTAAGTCTTGAACTTAGACTAACAAGCTTAAAAGTTAAGGACAATAGGTCCTGAACTTAGGATAAGAAGCCCAAAAGTTAAGGACAATAGGTCTTGAACTTAGACTAACAAGCTCAAAAGTTAAGGACAATAGGCCCTGAAGTCCTGAACTTAGAGTTACAAGTTCAAAAGTTAAGGACATGTAGTCCTGAAGTCCTGAAGTTAAGTTCAAAAGTTAAGGACATGTAGTCCTGAACTTAGAGTTCCAAGTTCAAAAGTTAAGGACATGTAGTCCTGAAGTCCTGAACTTAGAGTTACAAGTTCAAAAGTTAAGGATATGTAATCCTGAAGTCCTGAAGTTAAGTTCAAAAATTAAGGGCATGAGCAGAAGGGTATTTTCGTTCGGGCAGTTAAAGTTTATTAAAGCACTGGCTAAAGACTAAAGACATTTTAAACAGTGGCTTAAAAGTAAATACATGTGTTATTAGTAGCTAACCGTGCACTTCCCCCTAAAAAGTAATATATCAGATCCAACTCCAATTGTTTGGACTCCTCCTGCCTATTGCCTGTCTATCAGCCCAACATAATCTTTGATGGGCTTGAGCCTTAATGGTAAATTTAGGGGTGGCAAACGGGTGGGTCAGCTTGGATATGAGCGAGTCAAAATTGGGTAATGCAAAAATGGACAAATTATCTGACCCGACCCATATTTAATACGGATAAAAAATGGGTTAATCGGCAGATAATATGGATATCCATATTATGCATGGCTTCTTGAATATGATTACTTTTGGGAGAATTCCTAGTCTCCTTAACTTGAGGACCCCCAAATTTAAGGTTTTACAGTTGTAAAAGTTAAACCCATTAGTTATCCATTTTCTAAGTGGATAATATGGTTCTTATCTATATTTTGACCTATTTTTAAAAAGTTCACTATCCAACCTATTTTTTAATGGATAATATGGGCGTATAATAATTTTCTTTTAACCATTTTGCCACCACTAATGGTAATGTACTAACTCCCAGTACAAGCATATGTGCTTCCTCACGGTTCACAAATATAGCTGTCAATATAAGTTTGGCGCGCTCGTCCTGCCCAGCATAGCCCGTAATTTAATGGGATCGTGTGAAAATTTTTTAATCCCATTTAAGAATGAGATTTTTTAGCCCGACCCAAGTAAATCGGTAACACGTGAGGCTTGACCGAGGCCTATAAAAATATACCTTTAATTAAAAATATAGAATGTAAAAGAAAACGATGAACTTATAATAACGAAGAGTAGCTCAAACTGAAAGTCTATTCAACCCATCAGATTAAAAATCAAAGTCAGTATTTTAAATTTTAAACATAAATTTAAGCTGAATTAAATTATGAAATAAATAAATAATAAAATCCTAAATATCCTAAACGTTAAAAAGAAGTAGCGCTTTCATCTTTTTAGATGTGCGTGATAAAGATGATGTGCTAGTGTTGGATATGCTTAAGTGGCATAATTTTTTTAGTAGTTAGTTTGAGTTGATTTTTAGTGAATGAAATATTATCCTCCTTTTTTGTATTTTATTTTAATCTATTAGAAAATGTCAAAAGTTATTAAGTGTTACAGAAGTTTTCTACCTAACAAGATATTTTTTGAATTAATAACTTTTTATAAATATTTTTAGGTTTAAATTTTAAAACATAATAGATTTTTTAAAAAAATTAGTGGGCTAGCCCGAGGTGGTCTGTGGCCCACGTAAGGTTGGGTTGGGGTGGATATTTTAAGGCCTATCAAAATGGTACGCAGGCCCAACCCAACCTGTCAAATACCAGTCTAGTCCAAGTCATATTGACAACTCTATTCATAGATTAAAGGAGATATCTTTATTTATTTTTATTTTTGATCAATTTTAACATGAGGTGAGAATGGCATTTAAGCTCAAGGGGTTGATATAAAAGTCAATCTCCAGGGGTAAATCCATAGATCTTGCCATCAAATCTCACTTCAGCCAACCGTTTGCAGGTTTAATATTCTCTATCTGATTTAGAGGAGGAGAAAAATAAGTGATCACGAATATAGAGTTGTGTGCCTAAGGGTTAAGGGCTAGCTCTATTCGTGAGCTCCCTGTCTTTCACAGTTAAGGTGGAGAGTTAAAATCTCATCAGTAGCGTAGCAATATCCTTCTCCTTTCCTCCATCTCCTCCCTGATGTAATAAAAATAATTAAAAAAGAGATCTGTGACTATGCTACCAAGACCTACCTGCCCCTTTCTTGGTATATGGAATAAAGAGAGATTTGCAAAATGTACATCTCAACATACTACATTATATCTATGTAGCCATGCTTTTAAGTTTATAGCCACATTGCTCATTATTTTTTTGCAAAATTATTTATAGCCTCGATATACAATATTGTATAATATTGCATAATGTTGAGTACAAAGCTTGATTTCGTCTCCTATGAACTCAACTAACGAAAAACATTACCAAATAACTCAAATTTTCACCGAATAACTTCAAAATTTAACCACAATCTCAAAATGACATGTCCGACGAACTTCAATCATCAATTGTCAAAATGTTAAATTACAAAGCTCATTTATAAGTTTTCAAACTTTTAAAAATCTCAACGATTGAATTTTTAAATCACAAAACTCATTTAATTTTTCATTTTAATTCACTCAACTATGTTTAAGCCTGTAATGATAAACATAAAATCTCTCTCTCAAATTGGTTTCTAACACATATCTTCTTTATACCCTATCAATAGGTAAAATAAAGTTTTAACTTATATACAAAATAAGCTAAATTAGGTAAGAAAAAAAAAATAGAGGCTAAAATTGGTTGGGGAAGTACCCCTTGTACTTCCCCGTAATAATTTTTAAAATGAGATAAAGATCTCTCCAAAATGCACTATACACGATGTCCATAGATATTACATTATCCTTTATAATGTAATATCCATAGATATTACATTAAGGTATATAAATGAGGATTCATTTAAAGTTCACTAATAGGTGTTAGTGTGAAATTCACTAATAAATTCACTTAATGTTAGTATGTGCGATCAGAGGCGGATGCAACGTCGGGACACAAACTTTAGATGCGAAATATAAATTTATATATAAAAATTCATAATTTTTTTAATAAATAGTATGAACACATAATTATAGAAATGCACAATGAACTCAACATTAAAAGCTTAAATTCTATATCCGCCTTTTGTGTGCGATCCCAATAAAATGTTACCACAGAAGACAACGGAAGGAAAACAAATGAGAATATTATACGAGCAAAAGGAAAGGCATTGGAAAGCACAATGAAACAATATTGGCTGGTATGTTATAACATGGAATTATTCTTCCATAATCTTGGCCAAAACCTTTCGGGAAACGATTTGATTAGTCATGAATCAATTGAAAAACCTACATTAGAGTTTTTACAACACTAATCCAAAACTAAAACTAAGCCCAAAAGTACCCCATAAAGAAAACAAAACAAAATCCAAAAGAAAGAAAACAAAAGCTAAGTTCTTGAAACTAAAAAACATAACACTAAAAATTAGTAGTAGGTCAAGTGTAACACTTGTTAGTAGAATAACTTGTGGACAATTCACTACTAGGACAAGGAGAAGAATCCCAAAGCAAATTCGTCTTCCAAGCATCAGCAGCCATATTCAAAGGAAAATTATTCAAAGGAAGTAATCCAATAGATCTAACATTTCTCCATTGTTCCTCCAAATGATCCATATTGTTCACATGAGTAGCTTCCTTTAAGGTTGTTTCTTGATCATGAACACCACTACCTTCTATATTCTCCGGTAACGGTATCGAGTAATCTCCAAATATAGAAGATGACATGTTTAGAAGCAAAGAAGAAGCATCAATATTATTATTGTTCATATTGATGCATTTTGGTAATGGTAGTATTTCAGAGGTTTCAGTACAAGAAGAAAATGTGTAACTTGTAATAGGGTCATAGTTTGAGTTGAGGCTTTTGTAAAGTGGAAGATCTAATGTGGAAAAACTAGCCATATTGGATGAGGAGTTTTGTAAATCATTAATGCTACAACCACTAAATTGGATAGGTGAATTTGTTTTGTTTATCAATGAAATTTCATTTGAATAATTAGTAAAGTGGCTGCTGGTTAGAAAATCTGATGTAGTATTTTCAGGTACTGTTGGTGACACCCAAGAATGAGAAAGAGCTCTATGTGCATTGGAGTTTGCTTTCTTGAAAATCCTGCATATTGCCCATGAATCCTAAAATATCCAAGAAAAACATTACATTAGTGAAGACCGAAGAGTTTAACATCTATATACTGACAATGCAAAAAAACTTTACACTATCAAGTCATCATAAATATAACTATAGGTAATTAACTGGTATAATACATTGGATGAATAACTTAAAATAAATCCAGTTACGTACTACACTAGATTAAAATAAACTGATAATGGTAACAAAATTTTCGTTATTAGTATATATAAATAAAATCCATTAGCAAAAAGTTTAATTTCAATATGCATAGCGACCGTGTAAAGAACTTTTAACATTATCAAGTTAGCTGGTTAGATACTATAATAAATAAAATATACTGATAGTGGCGATAAATTTTTTCATTGTTAGTGTATATAAGATAAATCCAGTAGCAAAGAGTTTAACTTTTATATATAAATATTGGTTGTGAAAAATAATTTTTTATATTATCAGGTCACTTAAAAAACAACTACAATTAATTAAACGTTAAAAATTAGAATAAAAACTTAAAAATAAGGCCAATTACTTGTCACAACAGATTTAAATACACTAATAATATAAAACTAGAGTTTTGATAAGCTTACATTAGGAGGAATATGTTTGTCCAAGAATCTCTTTGGAGCAGTGGAGTCAGTGATAGAAGGTAACCTAAACTCATGCATCATCCAGTCAGTTTTAATGCCTTTTGCAGCTCTGCCTTTGTAGAAAACTAAGGATTTTTTCAAGCCAATGCATTTAGATCCTTCAGAAGAGTAAATTGGCCTATCAGTACCTGTGGCTTTCCAAAAACCAGCTCCAGTTACTCGATTTGGCCTTGCACTATTTCTATATTTTCTATCCCTGGGACAGTAGAAATACCATTCTTTTTCTCCCACTGTTGCCAACTCTGCTAGGAAACAGTAACAACAAAACAAAGGAGTAGTTAGTTTGCTTTCATCTTGTAAGGACATGAGGAAAAAGAGAAGAAATCTAGAAGAGAAAACAAAGAGTTTAACTTCTTGTAAAATCTTTTGTTTCATACTATTCGCTTATCTAAAATATAACTATAGGCAGTGGTAGAAACAAAACTTTCAGCAAGAGAATTTAAAAAATAAAAGAAGTAAACATGCTAAGAAGCAAGGGGATTCAACATCTACTAATATATATATATATATATATATATATATATATATAATAAGTTTGACCTTATACACACTGTAAGTTTTAGGCGAAGGGGGTTCAGTTGAACCCTTTCTGCCTCTCTAGCTCTGCCCCTTACTACAGGTAACCGACTAACCGTCCATAACAAGTGGATTACTTAGATGAAAAATAAGGAGATGTTACTTGTTACAATAACTAGGTTTATTTCAGTCATGATCTGATAGTGTAAAAATTTTTTAACTGCAAGCGTATACATGTTAAATCCAAAAAGAAATACCAAGGACAACATGAAAGTAGAAAGCAAAGTCATTCCATATGAAAAAAACCCCTATGAAATCTTGATGCAAAAGCATATGAATAAGCCTTTTTTTTTAAAAAGTAAATAAAAGGGTGAAGCTAAGGTTGAGTAGTTGTTTCTTACTTGGTAGATCCCATGGATCATACTTATAGATGTCAAGTTGCTTGATAAGTTCTATGGAGATAGGTTTGTGCTGAACTTTCCTCCTTAGATAAAACCCTACTAACTCTTCATCAGTTGGATGAAAACGAAACCCTGGTAGCATCACTTCATCCATTTTTTCTTTCTCATTTCTCTCTTCCATTTCTTCTCTAAAATCTAAAGAAAACAAGTTCTCTTCTTCTTTGAAAAACCCTACCTAAACAAAAAAAATTGTTTAAGGAAACTAACTATTGATCTTCCTTTGTGTTAGAGTTAAAAACCTAATATTGAAACTAAGAGAAGAGGAAAAAACTTTATAGCATGCATTCCAAATAGATAAAGTTGAAGAGAGAAGTCCAATAAATATGAGACTTAATTAGAAGTGATTATATGCTTCCTGAAGAGGGGTCTGCCTCCGAAGGATCAGCCGCCTTTTCTGGTGACTTTAAAGCTCTACGTACTTGGAGCTTGTTTTTTGCAAATATCGCGTTGGCCCTTCTATCGTCAGTGGCGGAGCCGGAATTTTCACTAAAAGTTTTAAAATATAAAAAATTAAATATACCAAAAAGTAAAGCAGAGTCAACATATAGTAAATATACATAAAACAGAAAAATTTATCTAACAATACAGTATAGTTTTTTACAAGGAGTGTCCACCCCTTGGTTGAATGTGGCTCTGCCACTGCTGATCGTGTAAAAAATTATTTATGTTATCAGATTAAGCTGATCTATAATGACAAATAGTTTCCTGTATCAGCTATGATATATGATACCTTTAAAAATAGAGTAATAACCTGCTATATATATAATCAGTTATATTATACTAATAGTGTAAGATTTGTTATACTTTCAATGTATACAATTTAAATTAAAAGGAAAAGATTTACTTATATACAATGATAGTGAATTCTTTTTACATCATTAGTATATTTTAACTTGCTTAGATAGGTAATTTACCTTATTTTTCAGGTTACTAATCATGATTTTTAAAAGAACGATTACTTATAGTCATCTTATAGGTGATCTGAAAGTGTTAATAAAATTTACATTGTAAGTGTATAAAAGTTAAGTTAAAAAAAAAATGCAAGAATCACGTAGCAAGAAACTCTAAGGTCAAGGGAAAAATGGATTAATGACTCTTATTTCTCACTTCAAGGTCTAGTTGTACCCATTTGTAATTTGCTTAGTCCAAAAGGAAGAATCTCAAGAAACTCGCCAAATTGACCCTTCTAGGGATTAGGATATTAATTGTTATTTTCATGACTATATTATATGTTGGAAATAAAATAATGTGTATATATCAAGACAAAGCTAACTCCCAAGTACTTATATTTTATAAATAACTAATAGTTTGAATAGCTATTTGGAAACACAGAGTCACAGACCAAAAACATTTCCCAAGGCAAAAGCACAAAATTATATTCAGATATAAAATTCCCTATGAGACTAACCACAGACTTATGATTATTTTTTAAATATTTAGAAGCTATAGTTTTCTCAGGATCCTAAAATCCATTTCCTTCTATTCCATTCTTTCTCAGCTTCTATTCCACTGACTTGTCAGATCGAATACACTTTCTGCTAAAGTAAGTAATTGACTATACTCAAAGATACTCTCCAGCTAAGGTAATTAAGGGCAGCTTATCTTATTATGAAAACTTGAGGGGTATTTTAGGGACAATAGATCCTAAATTAGAACAGTGTTAAACTACCCTAGTTGACCCTTTTGGGGTGCACAAACAAATTCAAAAGCTTTTAGTCATTTGATTTTGACTTTCTTGTCCTAACATATTTCAAACCCTCAGACATTTTTTGGCCTTGAAAGTTGAATTAGTAGCTAAATCCCAAGCTTGTTTATTTGGACCTTTTTACCTAATGGAGTATCTCTTATCCTTAATATACTTGAAAAAAATGCTAAGAAACATTATACTATTGTTTATTCGTCCTTTCTTTTTTCCTTTTCATCAATTTTAGGATTAGTTGTGAATATAAAACAAGTCACAAGAAAATCTCAAAAGACTAATTATTCCTTCAATGGAATAATATTATTTCAAATATAACAAGCTTTGTCACGACCCAGAATCCCCACCCTCTGGACCGTGATGGCGCCTAATATTTCACTTGCTAAGCTAGCCAACGTTAGAAATAGTTTCTAGCCATTTTAACAAATCCAATTAATTTATACCAAGAAACCGAATAAAACTGAATAAACTAAGATAACAATGATGTCTAGATTCAATCCCAGAACTGGTATCACAAGTTCACGAGCGACTAGAGTACTACAATTAAAAGTCCGAATGAAAGCATAACTGTCTGAAGTACAATAAGCAACTAGAGAGATATGAAAGGGGACTTCAAGGCTGCGAACACCGAGCAGTTATAACTCAAGTCTCCGTCAGGCAATCAATCCGGGCAATCTACTGATCGCCACTAAGACTGACTCCAAAATCTGTACAAGAAGTGCAGATTGTAGTATGAGTACAACCGACCCCATGTACTCTGCCAGTGCCAAGCCTAACCTCGACGAAGTAGCGACGGGGCTAAGGCGAGTAACTTACAATAACATGTAAGTGACTAATAATAATAGGAAAGGAAAACAGGAAATAACAGCGAAGTAGTAAACTAATGAAAACAACTAAATCCTCGAAATCAATGGATCCAGAAATATCATCCCTCCGAAGATCATATGAAAGTACTGGAAGCTAACACAATACAACAATGAATTCATCACACACAAACCGTCGTGGCGCGCAACCCGATCCCACCGTACAAACACAATCCTCCCTTATTTCACCATATCAATATCAAGAATAACACATAAAATCTGTTGCGGCGCGAAATCCTATCCCACCATATAATCAGAATCAATATCGTAATCCTCCCTTATTTCACCATATCAAAATCACATATAAAATTCGTTGCGGCATGCAACCCGATCCCACCATATCAATATTAATCCTCCCTTATTCCACCCGTTGCGGCGTGCAGCCCGATCCATAAATAAAATAAATAAATGCAATCAATTCAACAACTCAATTCACGAGAATCTCTATAATTAAAGAATATGAAAGCTAAGCAAAAAGAACCCCTGTACCAAATCAAGGAATGCTACGATTGATATAAAGCAACAAGACAAGCAAAATATATGACAGTTAAAGTGTACAAGTAACGCAATGTGACGACCCAAAGGGTCATCACCGGATTTCTCTTTTTCCGTACTTCCGAGGCCTTGAAAACCTCACCTTTAGTTGCCTCGATTTGCATGCGCAGTACGGACGCGTAGCCGGAAAGATTATATATTAAATTCTGTGAAAAGTTTCAAAATGTGGCTTTAAAATGATTAAAGTTGACTTCGGTCAACATTTTTGGTAAACGGACCCGGACCCGGACCCGTAAATTGACGGTCCCGGAGGGTCCGTAGAAAAATATGGGACTCGGGCATGTGCCCGGAGTCGAAATCCGAGGTCTAGAATCCGAGGAAAAGAATTTTTCTGTGAAATTGTTTTTCTGGAATTATTAAGGAAAATAGAAATGAAAATTGATTAAAAGACTATGGTATCGGGCTCTTATTTTGGTTACGACGCCCGGAACAAGTCTTAAATATGTCTTAAGCGCTTTTTGTAAAGTTTGGTCGAAATTGGACGTCATTTGACGTGTTTCGGACCTAAATATCTAAAGTTTGAAGTTTATGAAATTAGAATGAAAAATGAGGAATTTGAGGTTTGATTCATTGATTTTGATGTTATTTTGGTGATTTGATCGCACGGTTGAGTTCGTAGGATGTTGTTGAGTTAGTGTATGTGTTTGGTAAGGAGCCCCGAGGGCTCGGGAGTGATTCGGAGTGTTTTGAACTTAGTGAAAATTGCAGAAAACTCAGTTCTGGTGTTCTGGTATTTAGTTCTATGCGATCGCATAGGTTGCTTCGCGATCGCATAGTGTAGCCTTCTATGTGCCCATATTTGTTCTATACGATTGCATAAACTCTTCCGCGATCGCATAGGTTTGCCAGCTCCTTCAATGCGAACGCAATTGATACTCCGCGTTCGCACTTCGTTAAAGTCCAAACCTGGACTGCCTATGCTTTTCCTCTATGCGTTCGCAGAATGACTTATGCGATCGTGATGATTTATTTCCCTTTACCCTGTGCGATCGCAATGCCTTCTCCGCGATCGCATAGGGCATTTTTGCCCAGTTAATTTTAAAAGCTCAAAACAGACTCATTACGGGATTATTCCCATTTCTTCATAAAACTTGTCTTCTCCAAGCTCTAGGGGCGATTTTTGAAGCTCTTCTTCACCAAAGTCTTTGGGTAAGTAATTTCCCACCTAATTCCTTGACTCTTCTTCATTAATTACTGAAATTCTAGACCTAAATCATGAAATCAAAGTAGAAATTAAGGATTTTGGGTAGAGTTAAGTTTTTGAGAATTTTGGGTGATTCAACCTCAATTTGGGGTCGAATCTTAAAACAAATTATATATTTGAACTCGTGTGTTATAGGTGATTGGGTTTTGATCCGAGCCTCGTGTTTGGACCATGTGGGCCCGGGGTTGAATTTTGGTATTTTTGGAAGAATGCTAGGAAATTCATATCTAGGCTATGGGATGTTGCCATTGAGTCTTTATTGATATTATTGAGTTAATTATGCCTAGATATCATTGTTTCAGAGTCGGATTGTAGAGGAAAGGCGGTATTTGAGGATTGATTGCTATTCTTTGGACCGAGGTAAGTGTTTGATCTAACTTTGGCTTGAGGGTAATAGGAT